>NC_053157.1:252937438-253196030 GCF_016835505.1 Polypterus senegalus | reverse complement strand
AGAGGAGTGTCAGTCTGGAGGAGATCAGTGAGGTGTGAAGAGCTTTAAATGTTAAGAGCAGTGTTTAGTATTGTAGTCTGTAGTGAACAGGGAGCCAGTGAAGTTGAGAGAGGATCGGTGGGATATGTTCAGTGGATTTAGAACAGCAGGTTATTATCCTGGCAGCAGAGTTTTGAAGAAGTTGTGTTTATGGATACGTTTTTTATGGGATGCCAGATAGAATAGCATTACAGTAATCTATATGTGAGGTGACTCGGGCATTAAGCAATACTTCAGTGCTGTGTTGCGTAAGTACAGGACGAAGTCTAGAAATGTTTCGGAGATGGAAGAAGGCAGCTTGAGAAATTTTACTTATATGGGAGGAATTATTAAATAATAATAATAATTATTATCATTTAATAATTGCCATTATTAGTGTATAAATGGATATAAACAATTGCATATAAATGATTCGCCAAAATCTGTTGTACGTAAACGATACTGTTTTAAACGTTATTGTTTTTTCATCAGAAAACCCAGTTTCCACATCTACCTGTACTGTATTAGTTTAAATGGCACTTTGCCACTCGCAATGTGACTGACGCTCTGACTTATCGTTTCGACTGGGAAACACAGTGAATGTGGCGTCTATCTATATATGTCTATGATCCAGTACAGTTTGGAGACATCTTCAGGGCTCTGTCTAGTTAAGAAATCCCACCCTGAGTCGAGAGGGTGCTGCTCCTGCTAATGTCATCAATTCAGTGAGTTCACGGGCCACAAGACGAGTGACGTCACTTCCACAGCCCGCTAATTAAGCTCCGTCTCTTCAGTGACACCACTGTAAAATGTCACCAGAAGTTGGTGTTCATTACAGATCTGTGACTGAGGAAGACGGAGCTCCGACTCACAAGTGACTTTAACTTGACAGCCTTTGATTGCAGCAGATGTCATCATTGTGCTCCATCTTTGTGGTTTTTACTTCATCTTCATCATTAAATGGGGTATTTCAGGGTGGTACCCCAACTCTTTGTGCCCACTCTCTGCTTATTTTCACAATATACATATACAGTAGCGCAGCATGGTGGCACCGTGGTAGTGCTGCTACCTGACAGTAAGAAGACCAGGGTTCATATTCAGGGTCCACCTTGCATAGAGTTTGCATGTTCTCTCTGTCTTTGTGGGTTTCCTCTAGCTGTCCAGTTTCCTCTCATAATCCACAAACATGCAGGTTAGTTGGACTGGTGACACTAAATTGGCCAGGGGAGTGTGAGTGTGTGTGTGTGTTTGTCCAATGATGGGCTGGAGCCCTGTCCAGACAGGTTTATTCCTGTCTTGCGCTGTATGCTAGCTGTGATTGGCATCAGTAGACCACCAACACCCTCCTCAGGACTAAGCAAGTTTGAAAATGACAGACTGACATATGCAGTATACGTCTGTTGTGGTGGACGGCCAAGATGGACTCTTTGCTTGAATAGACCTTGTGTTTAAACAAACTGGAATCTTTATGCGTAATATAACTAACTCTTAAATTGTGAAGTGCACTTTACCTTTGAACTTGTCACTGTGCTCTGAGGCTGCACTCACTGAAATGTCCGGGGGCCTCATGTATAAACGGTGCGTACACAGAAATGTTGCGTAAGAACTTTTCCACGTTCAAATTGCGATGTATAAAACCTACACTTGGTGTAAAGCCACGCACTTTTCCACGGTACCTCATGCCTTGTCGTACGCAAGTTCTCCGCTCGGTTTTGTAAACTGGCGGCACCCAGCGTCAAAGCAGTGCTACTGTTCCTGTGTGGTTACACCTTATTTTCCTGGCGCGGCTTTATAAATACACAGAAACTAACTGCATATTGTTTATTAGTGTAATGCATCTGATTGTAATTAACTTGTAACAATATAATGGTCCAGGGAACAGCCATAGTATTCCAAATACCAGAACTGCTTTAGTGTTGTTACTCTCACTTCTTCTTCTTCTTCTTCTTTTTCTTTCAGCTCCTCCCGTTAGGAGTTGCCACAGCGGATCATATTTTTCCATATTACTCTCACTGCATGACTCGGAGTATTTATATCACTGTATCTGAGTGTGAATCACAGCAGCAGCTGATCGGAAAGAGAATTATCGATATACAGCTTTAAGGACACGCTGTCTCAGCCACTGCAAAACGTTTTAAAGCCTTTCCTGTACGGACCTCGCGGTTCAGAAACAGTTTCATCCCAAGAACTTTAAATGCACTCAATCAATTGCTCCTTGTAGAACGGTTTGTACTTATAAGTACAATCACCCCACTGTAAACTTGCACTACAGTTATAATATCTCACAACCTGAGCCACTTTATTAAGCGCGTATTTACATATGATGACGAGATCATTTTTAAGGTGAAATGCAGCAAAATATGTTTATTAAATTATACAGATAAAACTTTAACTTCATTTAAATAATCTATATTCTTCACTGGGAGTGTCTTTAAGGATAGAATAATTAAACATGTACTACGAAGATATTTCAATGTTCTTTAAACGTTTTGAAGAATCGGCGCTCTAAGCTTACAGATGGCTTAACTTCTATTACAGAGTTGATTGTATGGCGATTGGTTACTTGGGAAAGAAAAGCACTGACTGCAGTGACGGCTACGCCAATATATATTGAATATAAAACAGAAAGAGAAAATAACAACACAGCTAAAAACGCAGCGACAAATTTCGGCAAAAGTTAAATGCTTGTGTCATGAGCACGAGGCGGCTATGCAGTGTCTGCAATGGACGAGGCCATCCACTGTGCATAAGCTACCTTACTGACGGGCGGGCGAAGGAGCCACCGATTCTTCCTCTGCCCAGTGCCACCACAAGCCTAGAGCCGCCCCTGAGTACTGCTGCAATAAATTATTTCATCGAAGTGAAACACATGTTTAATAACGTGCTTTAAGTCCTATCATCATGAAAATGATATCACGTATACATCTCAGTATTTGGAGTTATTCAGAGAGCTGTAATATCACAAATGTAATGGACTCTGTGTCCAGTTGGAGGAAGAGAGCCGGTTTAAGAAGCAAGTAGTGATTCACACACATAGAGCACATAGAAGATCAAATACAAAACAAAGCATTTAACGTGCTACTTTAATTACGATGTGATTTGAGAAACTAGTAAATTAAATGAATTTAAGATGAAGTTTATGATGTTCTACTTTAATGACAAAATAAACTACGTGATTAAAGTGGAAATGTCGAGATTGAAGTTGACATTTCGTGCTTTTTCCCCACTGTGTGCCTTTTTTCTGTACCCTAATAAGCTTTCATATGACACTCAGACAGTGGGCTACAACTCGCCTTTTCACGGCAACTTTGATATGTGACTTCTTTTTTATTTCTGGCACTGTGTGATTTTGTGAACGTGAGCTTTCAAGTTTCTCCAACACGCTATGTCACTCGATCAACTTCCTTTTGTTGATTATACCATGGCTTATTTGAACAAATAGTATGTTTTTCCTTTGCCTCCACTTGGTATTCGCTGAAATTCTTATATTTTCCCCCGTGCTTTTCCTATTGTCTTTTCACAGAAGGCTGCGCTTAAGGGCGATTTATATCCATCCATCCATCCTCTTCCGCTTATCCGAGGTCGGGTCGCGGGGGCAGCAGCTTAAGCAGAGAGGCCCAGACTTCCCTCTCCCCGGCCACTTCTTCCAGCTCTTCCGGGAGAATCCCAAGGCGTTCCCAGGCCAGCCGGGAGACATAGTCCCTCCAGCGTGTCCTGGGTCTTCCCCGGGGCCTCCTCCCGGTTGGACGTGCCCGGAATACCTCACCAGGGAGGTGTCCAGGAGGCATCCTGATCAGATGCCTGAGCCACCTCATCTGACTCCTCTGCGCGATTTATATTGATTTGCATATTCAAAGGGGCGTAATTTGGGGAGGAGTTGGATAAAGTTGGGGAGGCGTTACATAAAGTGCGTGCACGAGCGTTAGTTTTCACGCTGATCAGGATTTATGTAGCAGAATTACGTGGAAGTTGGAGTACGCACAGATTCCTGCATCTGAATTTTTCTGTGCGTAAGCACATTTCAGCTTTTGTGCTTACGCCATGTTATAGTGCGAGTTCTACGCACGGCGTTATACATGAGGCCCCAGGTGTTCCTCAAGCAGTCAGAGTTTTGACACAGTCCTGCAATATGCTTATCTTCACCACCAAAATATAGCAAATAAAATGCTTCTGTTACTAAACAACAGCAGACATATAAAACACGAGGGGGAGCACAGCTGAAAATGGATGAACGTGAACTTTTAACATGGACTTCATCCAGCAGAATGTAATGGGCACGGAAGACAGGAGGGGCAGATTCAGATGTTCTGATATTATAAAGCACTGACGCTGAGCTCAATTTGATTCCGTTAATGACTTCACTATTCTCAAATAAACAATTCATTTGTGCACTGAGCCGGCTTAGCCATTTAAAACACATTTTTGTTCATTAATCTTAAGGTGAGGAAAGCAAAGAAAATAAAAAGAGTCCCAAGTCAAATGAAAAGAAAGGACCTCCTTTCTCAGGTCCTCAGATGAGAAATCAGCAGTGACAATGAAGCTCAGCGAGTCTCCATCAGCAGGAAGGACACAGTGAGATGAGAAAGTCTGCATCAGGAGAGAAGAGGGGACGAGATTTCAGAAAGGAGACATTAAAAAGTAAGTAATGATGATAAGAGGGGACTCTTCTGAATTAAGGATCAGTGTGGTGGGCAGTCAGCCATCTCTTTGCAATGTCATCTGATTGGATAGAAAGATTTAAAACTAAGTCACCCAATAAGAATCACCAGTCTCAAGACACATTTGTTGGTATGTTGATCTTGTGAAGGACAGTTTGAATTCTTTGGAGTGATTGATGGTAATTTAATCACAGAATGGAGAGAAGCTGAAGACCACCTCCCAGAAAATATGTGCCCCCCACTATGCCAGGTATCATCTTCTCTCTGCTGATGCTCCTATTAAGGCACCTGCAGGACTTTATGGAGTAGGCTGTCCTGTGTATTCAGCAGGGGGTGATCTATGTCCCATGGGATGTGTCCTTTCTTGATTCAGAACCAACATATTATATGTGCATGGATAAAATTACTTTACACGAGCCCAGAAGTCAGTCTGTGTTAGCAACATGAACTCAAAGTGCTTCAAACTAGAATGTGGGACTTGACAAGGTTGCCCTCTATCACCATTGCTTTTTGCACTAGCCATTAAGCCACTGGCTTATCATTTTCAAAACACATCAAAGGATAAAGGGGATTATTAGAGAAAGAGTTGAACAGAAAATATCAGGTGCAGTATATATGACATTAACAAACATCCAGTAATCCTCTAAGCTCTAGCAGAAATTCAAAGGACATTAATTTGAATAAAAGTGAGCTTTCTCCTGTTTTGTATTTCAGAGCATCCCTACATACATTATATGAACAAATCATTCTTTATTAAACTAGACTCAATTATAACCTAATTTATCTGGAATTCAAGATGTCCACTCATTCTAAAGGTTACTCTAAAAAGACCTAAAGCAGAAGATGGCATGGTGCTACCTAATTTACGGTTTTATTACTGGATGGCAAATGTACCAGCTGTAAAGACCTGGGGCCTCATGTATAAACGGTGCGTACGCACAGAAACGTTGCTTAAGAACTTTTCCACGTTCAAATCGCGATGTATAAAACCTACACTTGGCGTAAATCCACGCACTTTTCCACGGTACCTCATACCTTGTCGTACGCAAGTTCTTCGCTCGGTTTTGCAGACTGGCGTCACCCAGAGTCAAAGCAGTGCTACTGTGCCTGTGTGGTTACTCTTTATTTTCCTGAAGCGGCTTTATAAATACGCTGAAACTAACCGCATATTATTTATTAGTGTAATGCATCTGATTGTAATTAACTTGTAACAATATAATGGTAGAGGGAACAGCCATAGTATTCCAAATACCATAACTGCTTTAGCGTTGTTACTCTCACTTCTTCTTCTTCTTCTTCTTCTTCTTTCAGCTCCTCTTGTTAGGAGTTGCCACAGCGGATCATCTTTTTCCATATTTCTCTCACTGCACCACTCAGAGTATTTATATCACTGTATCTGAGTGTGAATCACAGCAGCAGCTGATCGGAAAGGGAATTATCGATATACAGCTTCAAGGACACGCTGTCTCAGCCACGGCAAAACGTTTTAAAGCCTTTCCTGTACGGACCTCGCGGTTCAGAAACAGAAACGATATCATTTATAAGGTGAAATTCAGCAAAATATGTTTATTAAATTATACAGATAAAACTTTAAACTTAAAACTTTAAATAATCTATATTCTTCACTGGGAGTGTCGTTAAGGATAGACTAATTAAACAGTACTACGAAGATATTTCAATGTTCTTTAAACGTTTTGAAGAATCAGCGCTAAGCTTACAGATGGCTATTACAGAACTGATTGTATGGTGATCGGTTACTTGGGGAAAGAAAAGCACTGACTGCAGTGACTGCTACGCCAATATATATTGAATATAAAACAGAAAGAGAAAATAACAACACAGCTAAAAACACAGCGACAAATTTCGGCAAAAGTTAAATGCTTGTGTCATGAGCACGAGGCGCTATGCAGTGTCCGCAACGGACGTAGCCATCCACTGTGCATAAGCTACCTTACTGACGGGCGGGCGAAGGAGCCACCGATTCTTCCTCTGCCCAGTGCCACCACAAGCTTAGAGCCGCCCCTGATTGTGTTGCTGCAATAAATTATTTCATCGAAGTGAAACACATGTTTAATAACGTGCTTTAACTCCAATCATCATGGAAATGATATCACGTATACATCTCAGTATTTTAGTTATTCATAGAACTGTAATATCACAAATGTAATTGATTCTGTGTCCAGTTGGAGGAAGAGAGCCGGTTTAAGAAGCAAGTAGTGATTCACACACATAGAGCACATAGAAGATCAAATACAAAAGCATTTAACGTGCTACTTTAATTACGATGTGATTTGAGAAACTGGTTAATTAAACGATTTTAAGATGAAATTTATGATGTTCTACTTTAATGACAAAATAAACTACATGATTAAAGTGGAAATGTCGAGATTGAAGTTGACATTTCATGCTTTTTCCCCCACTGTGTGCCTTTTTTTCTCTGTACCCTAATAAGCTTTCATATGACACTCAGACAGTGGGCTTACAACTCGGCTTTTCACGGCGACTTTGATATGTGACTTCTTTTTTATTTCTGGCACTGTGCGATTTGTGAACGTGAGCTTTCAAGTTTCTCCAACACGCTATGTCACTCGATCAACTTCCTTTTGTTGATTATACCACGGTTTATTTGAACAAATAGTATGTTTTTCATTTGCCTCCACTTGGTATTCGCTGAAATTCTTATATTTTCCCCCGTGCTTTTCCCATTGTCTTTTCACAGAAGGCTGCGCTTAAGGGCGATTTATATTGATTTGCATATTCAAATAGGCATAAATCTGGGAGGATTTGGGGCGTTACATAATGCACGTGCATGAGCGTTAGTTTTCACGCTGATCGGGATTTATGGAGCGGAAGAACGTGGAAGTTGAGTACGCACAGATTCCTGCATCTGGATTTTTCTGTGCGTAAACACATTTCGCTTTTGTGCTTACGCCATGTTATAGTGCGAGTTCTACGCGCGTTATACATGAGGCCCCTGGAAATTGACACAAATTGAATATACAAAAGCCTGGACTGCAACAGAAATAAAATTCTGCTGTACTTTTTTATATGCCCTGCTTTATGCCCTAATAAATACAAATTATCATCAATATACTGTACCAGTAATCTGATTATGGAAGCAATGCAGGTTACACTTCAAGGCAAAGAAGATTTTATCTGTTGCACCTCTACATGATAATCACCTTTTTCTAGCCTCTCAAACCTACACAGTATTTAATCATTGGAAAAAATCTGGGATTAATACACTTGGAGAATTGTATATAAATAAGGTCTTTGCATCTAATGAACAATGATGCTTCAAACTTAACTCCTTGGCAACACAATTTTTCCCCTCCTTTCAAATTAGAAATTTTACCAAATGAAACCCACCCAGTTTTCCACACCTCCCACCCATTTCTATTAAAGAAGCCATCCTGATCAGTCCTGAAGACTCCAACAGCATCTCAACAACATATAAAACATCTTAAAGAAGCTCCCCTTCAATGACCCTGGGTGTGCTGAGAAATGAACCTTTCAATCCATATCTCAGAAACGGAGTGGAAGGCAGCCATGCAGAGAATACATTTAGCTCCATATGAATTAAGCATTCAATCACTCAACTTAAACTCTATCATCAATCATCGATCATTTATCTCATTTAAAATTGTCCAAAATGTGTCCAGGACGAGATTCAACCTATCAGTGTGACAATCGAGCTCCAGCCTCACTGGCCACATGTTTAGGGAGGGGAACAAATTAACAACATTCTGGAGAAAAACCTCTGAATGGCCTATCATCGGGGTCACAATCACTAATAACACATTGACAGCTGTGTTTGGTGGTCTCCCTAAAGTGGAAAAGGACACATTGACTGTAATTGCCTTTACCACACGATGAGCTCATAGACTTGTCCTGCTGAACTGGAGGAATCCCAGCACACTGTTATAAGTCAGTGGTTCACTGATGTTCTGCACTGTTTGAAATTGGACAAAATCAAATGTTAACTTAGAGGATCTGCTCAGTTTTTAATTAAAATATTTTTAAATATTCTGTTGAATTGTGTTTTGTTAAGTTTTCTGTTTTTTTCTGCTCCTGCTTTCTATTTCAAGTTTATTTTTTATTTTTGAGTTTCACTAAGGAAATCATTTGTTGTATAATTTCAACTTCATTGTATGCAATGTTGCTTTCTTCAAATAAAATAAAAATAAAAAAGACCATTAAGGAATGTTGTGCCCGCTGATCTAATTCAGAACATCAGCATCGATCTTCAGTGTAAGTTTTTGTTAGTAGAGTTTAGTCTCCTTTAAGCATTTCATGGAATATCAAAGGACTTTAGGGTGATGTTGGCTGAATCTCCACTGAATAACACCTGGGATTCTGTTAACAGTGAAAGGCCATGAAGGACACCACACAATGTCTTCTCTAACTCTCCCTTCTCGTGTCCCTACTCCTCATCACCAGTGAACCTCTGTTGCTCTTCAAGTTCTCATTTGTTTCTCCCCTCTTTGATATGAAGTGCTACCTTCCTATTCCACTCACCTTCATCTCGTCCATCGCCCTCCTCGTCTCCTTCAGTGTCTTCTCTCTCTCCTCAAGTCTCCTCTTGATGTCACTCAGTGTCACATCCAGCTGTTTCTGCTTGGACACAAAAGAGGACACACGTGGTCAGATCAGAATTTCACGTTCACTTTGTGATTTCTTCTTCTCTTTCTGACTCCTGATATTCTCACAACACATTTGTTTGACATTTCATGATACAACTTAGATTTAATTTAACAAACAGGAATGACAAAAAAAAATTAAAAGAAAGGTTAAATTTAATTGATGCAAGATTGAGTTTGGGCTTGAAGAGCACATCAAATACAGAAGACAGTTTAAAGGCATACTGGTGTGTGAGTTAGTTCTTGACATTTAGAAGACATCACATCGACAAACTGGGAAATGTGAAGTTCATACAACACCAAAAATAATAAAACTGGAGTGTGTAAGTAAAGAAACTGCTGAAAGGCCAGGAGGACTTATTTGTATATCATGTCAGTAATTAGATGATCTACAAGGCCATTTGATATCCTGAGTCGGACATGTGAGGACGTTGTCTGCCATTGTCATTTTCTGGAGTCAAGTAAGATAGACAAAATGCACAAACGATTCTGTTGAATTCAGGAAGAAGGCAACTTAAAGGAATTCTAAAACTAAAAATGATATTTTTATATGTTACTCACACCATTTGTTTTGTTTAGATGAGATTTTTTTTATGTTTATGTTTTTTGGTTTCTCCAGAGCATTTAAGACCATCCAGCCATCCCTGTTAAGGGGTCAGCTCAGGGATATAGAGGTGGGTTTGCTTGTGGTGTCCTGGGGCCTCATGTATAACACCGCATAGAATTCACACTAAGACATGGCGTATGAACAAAAGTCTAAATGTGCGTATGCATAGAAAAATCCAGATGCACAAATCTGTGAGTACGCCAACTTCCACGTTCTTCCGCTACATAAATCCCAGTCAGCCTGAAATATAATGCACGTGAATGTGCCTGCCGCCACCCCAGATTTCTCCCAGAATTATGCCTCTTGGAAAATGCATAATCAATATAAATCATCCCTTAAGGTCAGCAATCTGTGAAAAGACAATGGCAAAGCATGGGGAAAAAAGAAGAATTTCAACAAGTGGAGGAAAGTAAAAACATACTATTTGTTGGTTTAAACAGTGGTATAAACAGCATAAGGAAGTTGATCAAGTGACATAGAGTGAAAGTGCCAGAAATAAAAAAAGAAGGGGTCGGATATCAGAGTCACAGTAAAAAGGCAAGTTGTAGCCCACCATCTGAGTGTCATATTGAAGCTTATTAGGGTACAGAGAAAAGATTAAAAAAAATAGGGACACAGTGGAAAAAGCTTAAAATGTCAACTTTAATCTCGAAATTTCCACTTTAATCACACAGTTAATTTTGTCATTAAAGTAGAATGCCATAATTATATTTCATCTTAAAATCGTTTTATTTACTAGTTTCTCAAATCTCATTGTAACTAAAGTAGCATGTTAACTACTCCGTATTCTATGTGTTTGTCTGTGTACTCTGTGTGTTAATCACTATGTGCTTCTTAAACTGACTTCTCTTAAGCCAAGAGGACATGGAATACATTACAATTGTCGATATTACAACTCTTCACATTTAAAGCCACCCAGCATGTCGCGATCTTCCTCACTGTTGACATTTCCACCCGTACGCGATCCCCACGTTCGACTTTGTCTCACCTTCCGCAACTTTGGTTGATCTTGTGGCCGTGAAAAAAATCGTAGCGCAAGGGTCTCCTAAAATCAAACTAGTGATGTGCTGCTCGATACTGAAGTGTAAAGCTCTCTAAGCTCCGCTATGATTGTTGTTTGAAATGCGCCCGTCACGTGATTTTGAGGCACGCTAGCGTCATGACGTCATTGATATTCGCGTCATAAACGTAGAATAACTAGAGGACGCATGCTCAGCAGAATCGTACGTCAACGTCGCCGCCATATTGCGAGTGGCACTGCTGTGGCGTGAAGGGATGGATAAGATGCCTTACACGTGCTGCTTGGGATTGTACAAACTGCTGTACGCTCCAAACCAGATCACAGTGATTACATTTCATAGGTAAGGCTGAACAATTATTTTGGTTATATTTGGCCATTTGAAAATCCCGTTTTATAATCTTAACTTTAGCTACGGCAGGCTAAGCAAGCAAAGCTATGCATTTATGTGGTCAAGCGAGCCTCCAAACAATGTTTTGGCTAAACGTATTTAGTCACTAACTATGTAGATTGCTGTTAGCTGTTAACATTTCTCAAACTAGATGATTTTTTTCTCAAGGAGAACATTGAGGAAACACAGTTTGAAATTGACAACCATCATTTTATGCTCATGTCTTCCACAAACTAAGGCTGCACCACATTGCCAGACTGAATACTCTCAAATTTCAGGATCTGAGTGAGCGAGAGGAGTGTCAGTCTGGAGGAGATCAGTGAGGTGTGAAGAGCTTTAAATGTTAAGAGCAGTGTTTAGTATTGTAGTCTGTAGTGAACAGGGAGCCAGTGAAGTTGAGAGAGGATCGGTGGGATATGTTCAGTGGATTTAGAACAGCAGGTTATTATCCTGGCAGCAGAGTTTTGAAGAAGTTGTAAGCGATGGATACGTTTTTTATGGGATGCCAGATAGAATAGCATTACAGTAATCTATATGTGAGGTGACTCGGGCATTAAGCAATACTTCAGTGCTGTGTTGCGTAAGTACAGGACGAAGTCTAGAAATGTTTCGGAGATGGAAGAAGGCAGCTTGAGAAATTTTACTTATATGGGAGGAATTATTAAATAATAATAATTATTATCATTTAATAATTGCCATTATTAGTGTATAAATGGATATAAACAATTGCATATAAATGATTCGCCAAAATCTGTTGTACTGTAAACGATACTGTTTTAAACGTTATTGTTTTTTCATCAGAAAACCCAGTTTCCACATCTACCTGTACTGTATTAGTTTAAATGGCACTTTGCCACTCGCAATGTGACTGACGCTCTGACTTATCGTTTCGACTGGGAAACACAGTGAATGTGGCGTCTATCTATATATGTCTATGATCCAGTACAGTTTGGAGACATCTTCAGGGCTCTGTCTAGTTAAGAAATCCCACCCTGAGTCGAGAGGGTGCTGCTCCTGCTAATGTCATCAATTCAGTGAGTTCACGGGCCACAAGACGAGTGACGTCACTTCCACAGCCCGCTAATTAAGCTCCGTCTCTTCAGTGACACCACTGTAAAATGTCACCAGAAGTTGGTGTTCATTACAGATCTGTGACTGAGGAAGACGGAGCTCCGACTCACAAGTGACTTTAACTTGACAGCCTTTGATTGCAGCAGATGTCATCATTGTGCTCCATCTTTGTGGTTTTTACTTCATCTTCATCATTAAATGGGGTATTTCAGGGTGGTACCCCAACTCTTTGTGCCCACTCTCTCTGCTTATTTTCACAATATACATATACAGTAGCGCAGCATGGTGGCACCGTGGTAGTGCTGCTACCTGACAGTAAGAAGACCAGGGTTCATATTCAGGGTCCACCTTGCATAGAGTTTGCATGTTCTCTGTCTTTGTGGGTTTCCTCTAGCTGTCCAGTTTCCTCTCATAATCCACAAACATGCAGGTTAGTTGGACTGGTGACACTAAATTGGCCAGGGGAGTGTGAGTGTGTGTGTGTGTTTGTCCAATGATGGGCTGGAGCCCTGTCCAGACAGGTTTATTCCTGTCTTGCGCTGTATGCTAGCTGTGATTGGCATCAGTAGACCACCAACACCCTCCTCAGGACTAAGCAAGTTTGAAAATGACAGACTGACATATGCAGTATACGTCTGTTGTGGTGGACGGCCAAGATGGACTCTTTGCTTGAATAGACCTTGTGTTTAAACAAACTGGAATCTTTATGCGTAATATAACTAACTCTTAAATTGTGAAGTGCACTTTACCTTTGAACTTGTCACTGTGCTCTGAGGCTGCACTCACTGAAATGTCCGGGGGCCTCATGTATAAACGGTGCGTACACACAGAAATGTTGCGTAAGAACTTTTCCACGTTCAAATTGCGATGTATAAAACCTACACTTGGTGTAAAGCCACGCACTTTTCCACGGTACCTCATGCCTTGTCGTACGCAAGTTCTCCGCTCGGTTTTGTAAACTGGCGGCACCCAGCGTCAAAGCAGTGCTCCTGTTCCTGTGTGGTTACACCTTATTTTCCTGGCGCGGCTTTATAAATACACAGAAACTAACTGCATATTGTTTATTAGTGTAATGCATCTGATTGTAATTAACTTGTAACAATATAATGGTCCAGGGAACAGCCATAGTATTCCAAATACCAGAACTGCTTTAGTGTTGTTACTCTCACTTCTTCTTCTTCTTCTTCTTTTTCTTTCAGCTCCTCCCGTTAGGAGTTGCCACAGCGGATCATATTTTTCCATATTACTCTCACTGCATGACTCGGAGTATTTATATCACTGTATCTGAGTGTGAATCACAGCAGCAGCTGATCGGAAAGAGAATTATCGATATACAGCTTTAAGGACACGCTGTCTCAGCCACTGCAAAACGTTTTAAAGCCTTTCCTGTACGGACCTCGCGGTTCAGAAACAGTTTCATCCCAAGAACTTTAAATGCACTCAATCAATTGCTCCTTGTAGAACGGTTTGTACTTATAAGTACAATCACCCACTGTAAACTTGCACTACAGTTATAATATCTCACAACCTGAGCCACTTTATTAAGCGTATTTACATATGATGACGAGATCATTTTTAAGGTGAAATGCAGCAAAATATGTTTATTAAATTATACAGATAAAACTTTAACTTCATTTAAATAATCTATATTCTTCACTGGGAGTGTCTTTAAGGATAGAATAATTAAACATGTACTACGAAGATATTTCAATGTTCTTTAAACGTTTTGAAGAATCGGCGCTAAGCTTACAGATGGCTTAACTTCTATTACAGAGCTGATTGTATGGCGATTGGTTACTTGGGAAAGAAAAGCACTGACTGCAGTGACGGCTACGCCAATATATATTGAATATAAAACAGAAAGAGAAAATAACAACACAGCTAAAAACGCAGCGACAAATTTCGGCAAAAGTTAAATGCTTGTGTCATGAGCACGAGGCGGCTATGCAGTGTCTGCAATGGACGAGGCCATCCACTGTGCATAAGCTACCTTACTGACGGGCGGCTAAGGAGCCACCGATTCTTCCTCTGCCCAGTGCCACCACAAGCCTAGAGCCGCCCCTGAGTACTGCTGCAATAAATTATTTCATCGAAGTGAAACACATGTTTAATAACGTGCTTTAAGTCCTATCATCATGAAAATGATATCACGTATACATCTCAGTATTTTAGTTATTCAGAGAGCTGTAATATCACAAATGTAATGGACTCTGTGTCCAGTTGGAGGAAGAGAGCCGGTTTAAGAAGCAAGTAGTGATTCACACACATAGAGCACATAGAAGATCAAATACAAAACAAAGCATTTAACGTGCTACTTTAATTACGATGTGATTTGAGAAACTGGTTAATTAAATGAATTTAAGATGAAGTTTATGATGTTCTACTTTAATGACAAAATAAACTACGTGATTAAAGTGGAAATGTCGAGATTGAAGTTGACATTTCGTGCTTTTTCCCACTGTGTGCCTTTTTTCTGTACCCTAATAAGCTTTCATATGACACTCAGACAGTGGGCTACAACTCGCTTTTCACGCAACTTTGATATGTGACTTCTTTTTTATTTCTGGCACTGTGTGATTTTGTGAACGTGAGCTTTCAAGTTTCTCCAACACGCTATGTCACTCGATCAACTTCCTTTTGTTGATTATACCATGGCTTATTTGAACAAATAGTATGTTTTTCCTTTGCCTCCACTTGGTATTCGCTGAAATTCTTATATTTTCCCCCGTGCTTTTCCTATTGTCTTTTCACAGAAGGCTGCGCTTAAGGGCGATTTATATCCATCCATCCATCCTCTTCCGCTTATCCGAGGTCGGGTCGGGGGGCAGCAGCTTAAGCAGAGAGGCCCAGACTTCCCTCTCCCCGCCACTTCTTCCAGCTCTTCCGGGAGAATCCCAAGGCGTTCCCAGGCCAGCCGGGAGACATAGTCCCTCCAGCGTGTCCTGGGTCTTCCCCGGGGCCTCCTCCCGGTTGGACGTGCCCGGAATACCTCACCAGGGAGGTGTCCAGGAGGCATCCTGATCAGATGCCTGAGCCACCTCATCTGACTCCTCTCGATGCGATTTATATTGATTTGCATATTCAAAGGGGCGTAATTTGGGGAGGAGTTGGATAAAGTTGGGGAGGCGTTACATAAAGTGCGTGCACGAGCGTTAGTTTTCACGCTGATCAGGATTTATGTAGCAGAATTACGTGGAAGTTGGAGTACGCACAGATTCCTGCATCTGAATTTTTCTGTGCGTAAGCACATTTCAGCTTTTGTGCTTACGCCATGTTATAGTGCGAGTTCTACGCGGCGTTATACATGAGGCCCCAGGTGTTCCTCAAGCAGTCAGAGTTTTGACACAGTCCTGCAATATGCTTATCTTCACCACCAAAATATAGCAAATAAAATGCTTCTGTTACTAAACAACAGCAGACATATAAAACACGAGGGGGAGCACAGCTGAAAATGGATGAACGTGAACTTTTAACATGGACTTCATCCAGCAGAATGTAATGGGCACGGAAGACAGGAGGGGCAGATTCAGATGTTCTGATATTATAAAGCACTGACGCTGAGCTCAATTTGATTCCGTTAATGACTTCACTATTCTCAAATAAACAATTCATTTGTGCACTGAGCCGGCTTAGCCATTTAAAACACATTTTTGTTCATTAATCTTAAGGTGAGGAAAGCAAAGAAAATAAAAAGAGTCCCAAGTCAAATGAAAAGAAAGGACCTCCTTTCTCAGGTCCTCAGATGAGAAATCAGCAGTGACAATGAAGCTCAGCGAGTCTCCATCAGCAGGAAGGACACAGTGAGATGAGAAAGTCTGCATCAGGAGAGAAGAGGGGACGAGATTTCAGAAAGGAGACATTAAAAAGTAAGTAATGATGATAAGAGGGGACTCTTCTGAATTAAGGATCAGTGTGGTGGGCAGTCAGCCATCTCTCTTTGCAATGTCATCTGATTGGATAGAAAGATTTAAAACTAAGTCACCCAATAAGAATCACCAGTCTCAAGACACATTTGTTGGTATGTTGATCTTGTGAAGGACAGTTTGAATTCTTTGGAGTGATTGATGGTAATTTAATCACAGAATGGAGAGAAGCTGAAGACCACCTCCCAGAAAATATGTGCCCCCCACTATGCCAGGTATCATCTTCTCTCTGCTGATGCTCCTATTAAGGCACCTGCAGGACTTTATGGAGTAGGCTGTCCTGTGTATTCAGCAGGGGGTGATCTATGTCCCATGGGATGTGTCCTTTCTTGATTCAGAACCAACATATTATATGTGCATGGATAAAATTACTTTACACGAGCCCAGAAGTCAGTCTGTGTTAGCAACATGAACTCAAAGTGCTTCAAACTAGAATGTGGGACTTGACAAGGTTGCCCTCTATCACCATTGCTTTTTGCACTAGCCATTAAGCCACTGGCTTATCATTTTCAAAACACATCAAAGGATAAAGGGGATTATTAGAGAAAGAGTTGAACAGAAAATATCAGGTGCAGTATATATGACATTAACAAACATCCAGTAATCCTCTAAGCTCTAGCAGAAATTCAAAGGACATTAATTTGAATAAAAGTGAGCTTTCTCCTGTTTTGTATTTCAGAGCATCCCTACATACATTATATGAACAAATCATTCTTTATTAAACTAGACTCAATTATAACCTAATTTATCTGGAATTCAAGATGTCCACTCATTCTAAAGGTTACTCTAAAAAGACCTAAAGCAGAAGATGGCATGGTGCTACCTAATTTACGGTTTTATTACTGGATGGCAAATGTACCAGCTGTAAAGACCTGGGGCCTCATGTATAAACGGTGCGTACGCACAGAAACGTTGCTTAAGAACTTTTCCACGTTCAAATCGCGATGTATAAAACCTACACTTGGCGTAAATCCACGCACTTTTCCACGGTACCTCATACCTTGTCGTACGCAAGTTCTTCGCTCGGTTTTGCAGACTGGCGTCACCCAGAGTCAAAGCAGTGCTACTGTGCCTGTGTGGTTACTCTTTATTTTCCTGAAGCGGCTTTATAAATACGCTGAAACTAACCGCATATTATTTATTAGTGTAATGCATCTGATTGTAATTAACTTGTAACAATATAATGGTAGAGGAACAGCCATAGTATTCCAAATACCATAACTGCTTTAGCGTTGTTACTCTCACTTCTTCTTCTTCTTCTTCTTCTTTCAGCTCCTCTTGTTAGGAGTTGCCACAGCGGATCATCTTTTTCCATATTTCTCTCACTGCACCACTCAGAGTATTTATATCACTGTATCTGAGTGTGAATCACAGCAGCAGCTGATCGGAAAGGGAATTATCGATATACAGCTTCAAGGACACGCTGTCTCAGCCACGGCAAAATGTTTTAAAGCCTTTCCTGTACGGACCTCGCGGTTCAGAAACAGAAACGATATCATTTATAAGGTGAAATTCAGCAAAATATGTTTATTAAATTATACAGATAAAACTTTAAACTTAAAACTTTAAATAATCTATATTCTTCACTGGGAGTGTCGTTATGATAGACTAATTAAACAGTACTACGAAGATATTTCAATGTTCTTTAAACGCTTTTGAAGAATCAGCGCTAAGCTTACAGATGGCTATTACAGAACTGATTGTATGGTGATCGGTTACTTGGGGAAAGAAAAGCACTGACTGCAGTGACTGCTACGCCAATATATATTGAATATAAAACAGAAAGAGAAAATAACAACACAGCTAAAAACACAGCGACAAATTTCGGCAAAAGTTAAATGCTTGTGTCATGAGCACGAGGCGGCTATGCAGTGTCCGCAACGGACGTAGCCATCCACTGTGCATAAGCTACCTTACTGACGGGCGGGCGAAGGAGCCACCGATTCTTCCTCTGCCCAGTGCCACCACAAGCTTAGAGCCGCCCCTGATTGTGTTGCTGCAATAAATTATTTCATCGAAGTGAAACACATGTTTAATAACGTGCTTTAACTCCAATCATCATGGAAATGATATCACGTATACATCTCAGTATTTTAGTTATTCATAGAACTGTAATATCACAAATGTAATTGATTCTGTGTCCAGTTGGAGGAAGAGAGCCGGTTTAAGAAGCAAGTAGTGATTCACACACATAGAGCACATAGAAGATCAAATACAAAAGCATTTAACGTGCTACTTTAATTACGATGTGATTTGAGAAACTGGTTAATTAAACGATTTTAAGATGAAATTTATGATGTTCTACTTTAATGACAAAATAAACTACATGATTAAAGTGGAAATGTCGAGATTGAAGTTGACATTTCATGCTTTTTCCCCCACTGTGTGCCTTTTTTTCTCTGTACCCTAATAAGCTTTCATATGACACTCAGACAGTGGGCTTACAACTCGGCTTTTCACGGCGACTTTGATATGTGACTTCTTTTTTATTTCTGGCACTGTGCGATTTGTGAACGTGAGCTTTCAAGTTTCTCCAACACGCTATGTCACTCGATCAACTTCCTTTTGTTGATTATACCACGGTTTATTTGAACAAATAGTATGTTTTTCATTTGCCTCCACTTGGTATTCGCTGAAATTCTTATATTTTCCCCCGTGCTTTTCCCATTGTCTTTTCACAGAAGGCTGCGCTTAAGGGCGATTTATATTGATTTGCATATTCAAATAGGCATAAATCTGGGAGGATTTGGGGCGTTACATAATGCACGTGCATGAGCGTTAGTTTTCACGCTGATCGGGATTTATGGAGCGGAAGAACGTGGAAGTTGGAGTACGCACAGATTCCTGCATCTGGATTTTTCTGTGCGTAAACACATTTCGGCTTTTGTGCTTACGCCATGTTATAGTGCGAGTTCTACGCACGGCGTTATACATGAGGCCCCTGGAAATTGACACAAATTGAATATACAAAAGCCTGGACTGCAACAGAAATAAAATTCTGCTGTACTTTTTTATATGCCCTGCTTTATGCCCTAATAAATACAAATTATCATCAATATACTGTACCAGTAATCTGATTATGGAAGCAATGCAGGTTACACTTCAAGGCAAAGAAGATTTTATCTGTTGCACCTCTACATGATAATCACCTTTTTCTAGCCTCTCAAACCTACACAGTATTTAATCATTGGAAAAAATCTGGGATTAATACACTTGGAGAATTGTATATAAATAAGGTCTTTGCATCTAATGAACAATGATGCTTCAAACTTAACTCCTTGGCAACACAATTTTTCCCCTCCTTTCAAATTAGAAATTTTACCAAATGAAACCCACCCAGTTTTCCACACCTCCCACCCATTTCTATTAAAGAAGCCATCCTGATCAGTCCTGAAGACTCCAACAGCATCTCAACAACATATAAAACATCTTAAAGAAGCTCCCCTTCAATGACCCTGGGTGTGCTGAGAAATGAACCTTTCAATCCATATCTCAGAAACGGAGTGGAAGGCAGCCATGCAGAGAATACATTTAGCTCCATATGAATTAAGCATTCAATCACTCAACTTAAACTCTATCATCAATCATCGATCATTTATCTCATTTAAAATTGTCCAAAATGTGTCCAGGACGAGATTCAACCTATCAGTGTGACAATCGAGCTCCAGCCTCACTGGCCACATGTTTAGGGAGGGGAACAAATTAACAACATTCTGGAGAAAACCTCTGAATGGCCTATCATCGGGTCACAATCACTAATAACACATTGACAGCTGTGTTTGGTGGTCTCCCTAAAGTGGAAAAGGACACATTGACTGTAATTGCCTTTACCACACGATGAGCTCATAGACTTGTCCTGCTGAACTGGAGGAATCCCAGCACACCTGTTATAAGTCAGTGGTTCACTGATGTTCTGCACTGTTTGAAATTGGACAAAATCAAATGTTAACTTAGAGGATCTGCTCAGTTTTTAATTAAAATATTTTTAAATATTCTGTTGAATTGTGTTTTGTTAAGTTTTCTGTTTTTTTCTGCTCCTGCTTTCTATTTCAAGTTTATTTTTTATTTTTGAGTTTCACTAAGGAAATCATTTGTTGTATAATTTCAACTTCATTGTATGCAATGTTGCTTTCTTCAAATAAAATAAAAATAAAAAAGACCATTAAGGAATGTTGTGCCCGCTGATCTAATTCAGAACATCAGCATCGATCTTCAGTGTAAGTTTTTGTTAGTAGAGTTTAGTCTCCTTTAAGCATTTCATGGAATATCAAAGGACTTTAGGGTGATGTTGGCTGAATCTCCACTGAATAACACCTGGGATTCTGTTAACAGTGAAAGGCCATGAAGGACACCACACAATGTCTTCTCTAACTCTCCCTTCTCGTGTCCCTACTCCTCATCACCAGTGAACCTCTGTTGCTCTTCAAGTTCTCATTTGTTTCTCCCCTCTTTGATATGAAGTGCTACCTTCCTATTCCACTCACCTTCATCTCGTCCATCGCCCTCCTCGTCTCCTTCAGTGTCTTCTCTCTCTCCTCAAGTCTCCTCTTGATGTCACTCAGTGTCACATCCAGCTGTTTCTGCTTGGACACAAAAGAGGACACACGTGGTCAGATCAGAATTTCACGTTCACTTTGTGATTTCTTCTTCTCTTTCTGACTCCTGATATTCTCACAACACATTTGTTTGACATTTCATGATACAACTTAGATTTAATTTAACAAACAGGAATGACAAAAAAAAATTAAAAGAAAGGTTAAATTTAATTGATGCAAGATTGAGTTTGGGCTTGAAGAGCACATCAAATACAGAAGACAGTTTAAAGGCATACTGGTGTGTGAGTTAGTTCTTGACATTTAGAAGACATCACATCGACAAACTGGGAAATGTGAAGTTCATACAACACCAAAAATAATAAAAACTGGAGTGTGTAAGTAAAGAAACTGCTGAAAGGCCAGGAGGACTTATTTGTATATCATGTCAGTAATTAGATGATCTACAAGGCCATTTGATATCCTGAGTCGGACATGTGAGGACGTTGTCTGCCATTGTCATTTTCTGGAGTCAAGTAAGATAGACAAAATGCACAAACGATTCTGTTGAATTCAGGAAGAAGGCAACTTAAAGGAATTCTAAAACTAAAAATGATATTTTTATATGTTACTCACACCATTTGTTTTGTTTAGATGAGATTTTTTTTATGTTTATGTTTTTTGGTTTCTCCAGAGCATTTAAGACCATCCAGCCATCCCTGTTAAGGGGTCAGCTCAGGGATATAGAGGTGGGTTTGCTTGTGGTGTCCTGGGGCCTCATGTATAACACCGTGCATAGAATTCACACTAAGACATGGCGTATGAACAAAAGTCTAAATGTGCGTATGCATAGAAAAATCCAGATGCACAAATCTGTGAGTACGCCAACTTCCACGTTCTTCCGCTACATAAATCCCAGTCAGCCTGAAATATAATGCACGTGAATGTGCCTGCCGCCACCCCAGATTTCTCCCAGAATTATGCCTCTTGGAAAATGCATAATCAATATAAATCATCCCTTAAGGTCAGCAATCTGTGAAAAGACAATGGCAAAGCATGGGGAAAAAAGAAGAATTTCAACAAGTGGAGGAAAGTAAAAACATACTATTTGTTGGTTTAAACAGTGGTATAAACAGCATAAGGAAGTTGATCAAGTGACATAGAGTGAAAGTGCCAGAAATAAAAAAAGAAGGGGTCGGATATCAGAGTCACAGTAAAAAGGCAAGTTGTAGCCCACCATCTGAGTGTCATATTGAAGCTTATTAGGGTACAGAGAAAAGATTAAAAAAAATAGGGACACAGTGGAAAAAAGCTTAAAATGTCAACTTTAATCTCGAAATTTCCACTTTAATCACACAGTTAATTTTGTCATTAAAGTAGAATGCCATAATTATATTTCATCTTAAAATCGTTTTATTTACTAGTTTCTCAAATCTCATTGTAACTAAAGTAGCATGTTAACTACTCCGTATTCTATGTGTTTGTCTGTGTACTCTGTGTGTTAATCACTATGTGCTTCTTAAACTGACTTTCTCTTAAGCCAAGAGGACATGGAATACATTACAATTGTCGATATTACAACTCTCAGAGCAAGTTATATACTAAGATGTATACTTGATATCATTTAAATAATGATCTGAATTAAAGCATGTCTGCCCAGAGGGGACTGGATGGTCTCTTGGTCTGGAATCCCTACAGATTTTATTTTTTTTCTCTAGCCTCTGGAGTTTTTTTTTTTTCTGTCCACCCTGGCCATCAGATCTTACTTATTCTATGTTAATTAATGTTGACTTATGTTTATTTTTTATTGTGTCTTCTATTTTTCTATTCTTCATTTTGTAAAGCACTTTGAGCTACATTTTTTTGTATGAAAATGTGCTATATAAATAAATGTTGTTGTTGTTGATGTATTAATCATGGGGGCACGTTGGCACAGTGAGCTGGCGCCCATCCAGAGATTGTTCCTGCCACCTGCAAGATGCTTGCGCTATGCTATGCACAACCCTTAATGAAATAATTTATTGCAGCAGTACTGTCTCTTTCAAACGCTTACCCCAATTCCTGTTATTCCTTTACATTCTCCAAGTAACCAATCTCCACACAATAAGTCTTTTAATAAATGTAAAACCATCTCTAAGCTTAGCATGCCAATTCTTCAAAACTTTTAAGGAACGCTGAAATATCTT
The DNA here is from genome assembly GCF_016835505.1 of Polypterus senegalus. Lineage (NCBI taxonomy): Eukaryota > Metazoa > Chordata > Cladistia > Polypteriformes > Polypteridae > Polypterus > Polypterus senegalus. The sequence continues at coordinate 253,172,986 of NC_053157.1, read as the reverse complement.
TGCAGTACATGTTTAATAAACTCCATCCATCTATCCATCCAGGCTCAGTCCAGTCCCAGCCTGCATGCAGCACGAGGCAGGAACAATCCCTGAATAGGGTGCCAACATGTTTAATTATTAACAGTATACATTATTTAAATTAAGTTAAAAATCTATCTGAATAATGCAATATACATACTTTAATGCATTTCATCTTAAAAATGATATCAAGAGCTCCAAGAAGATAAAGCTTGGAAATTTAAATCTGCTTAGAAGCCAGTTGTCATCATATGTAAATATGGGCTCTCTTCAATTGAACTGAATTGAATTCCTTTATTGTTATTGAGATTCAATAAGCAAATTGTCCATAAACTTATTTTTGCATAAAATGATAAAATAATAATAATAATAATAATAATATGAAAAAAACCTATGAAAAATGTACAATATGAAAGCTTAAGTGGTTCAGGTTGTGCAATATTACAACTGTAGTGCAAGTTTACATTGCAGATTAAAGTGCAAAGAGCAAACAGTTCTACTGGGAGAACTTGATGGACTGATTGAGTGCGTTTAGAGCTCTTGGGTTCAAACTGTTTCTGAACTGTGAGGTCCATACAGGAAAGGCTCTGAAGTGTTTGCTGTATGGGAAAAGTTCAAATAGACTGTGCCCATGGCTGAGGCAGCATGTGCTAGATGCTGTACCCTGATAATTCTCTCCGCTCTTGACACAATCTGCCATCGAGCTTTCTGATCAGCTGCTGTAGATCTGTGATTCCACATTCAGATACACTGGGTTAAAATACTCTGAATGGTGCACTGAGAGTAATAACGCTAAATCAGCTATGGTATTTGGAATAGTTTGGCCATTTTGTGCACCATTATATTGTTCCAGGTTGACTATAAGCAGATGCCTTAAGCTAATAATATCACTAATAAACGATATGTGTTATTTTGAGTGTATTGATAAAGTCACATCAGACAATCTAATAAATAAAGAGAATCCACGCAGGATCATTAGCACTGCTTTGACACTGGGTACTGCCAGTTTGCAAAACTGAGTTGAAAACTTGCATAGGCAATAAATTGAGCTGGTGTGAGAATGTGCGTAGCTTTACACCAAGTGTAGTTGTTATACATCATGAAGAGAGTGTGGAAACGGACGTATGCAACATATTTGTGTGTATTCACCTTGTATACATGAGGCCCATGATGATGGACTATCTGTCAGGCAGAGCGCAGTTGGGGAGACTCGAGGACTGAGTGAGCAACACTGGAGCAGCACAAGGAACAGGCCTGTCTGCTTTACTCTTCACTCTGTGCACTTCACACTACAGAGAACAATTTTATTTTTCTTATATATCGAAAAATCACCCAAGGAGAGTCTCAGTGGGCTTTAACAGGCCCTGTTTTTGAGAGCCCCCTACTCCAGATTCCCTAAGAACACAAGAAAAAACTCCCAAATAAACCTTGTAGGGAAAGAAAATGGAAGAAATCTTGGAAGGTGAACTCAGAGAGAGACACCCCTGTAGGTTGGCTGGTCATGCAGTGAGTGTCAAACACAAGTAATCCTCTTCACAGAGCTAGATGGCCAATCCATCATGGCCTCCTCAGAAACACAACACAACAGTACAAACTACAAGCCAGAATGCAAGAACAGATGAGACCACTCAGTAAATACAGAACTACCACATACAGTAGGTACGGAAAGTATTTAGACCCCCTTCAATGTTTCACTCTTTGTTATATTGCAGCCATTTGCTAAAATCATTTAAATTAATTTTTTCCCTCATTAATGTACACACAGCACCCCATATTGACAGACAAAAAAAAAAGAATTTTGAAATTATTGCAGATTTATTAAAAAAGAAAAACTGAAATATCACATGGTCCTAAGTATTCAGACCCTTTGCTCAGTATTTAGTCGAAGCCCCGTTTTGAGCTCATACAGCCAGGAGTCTTCTTGGGAAAGATGCAACAAGTTTTTCACACCTGGATTTGGGGATCCTCTGCCATTCCTCCTTGCAGATCCTCTCCAGTTCTGTCAGGTTGGACAGTAAACGTTGGTGGACAGCCATTTTTAGGTCTCTCCAGAGATGCTCAATTGGGTTTAAGTCAGGGCTCTGGCTTGGCCCTTCAAGAACAGTCACAGAGTTGTTGTGAAGCCACTCCTTCGCTATTTTAGCTGTGTGCTTAGGGTCATTGTCTTGTTGGAAGGTAAACCTTCGGGCCAGTCTGAGGTCCTTAGCACTCTGGAGAAAGTTTTTGTCCCGGATATCCCTGTACTTGGCCGCATTCATCTTTCCCTCATTTGCAACCAGTCGTCCTGTCCCTGCAGCTGAAAAACACCCCCACAGCATGATGCTGCCACCGCCATGCTTCACTGTGGGGACTGTATTGGACAAGTGATGAGCAGTACCTGGTGGTGTCCACACATACCGCTTAGAATTAAGGCCAACAAGCTCTATCTTGGTCTCATCAGACCAGATAATCTTATTTCTCACCATCTCAGAGTCCTTCAGGTGTCTTGAAAACTCCAAGATAGAACTTTTGGAGTGCTGTGTGTACATTAATGAAGGAAAAAAATAATTTAAATGATTTTAGCAAATGGCTGCAATATAACAAAGAGTGAAAAATTGAAGGGGGTCTGAATGCTTTCCATGCCCACTGTATGAGGACACATATTTGAGTAAATTCATCAAACTAAAATAGAAACTAATTAAGATAAATGAGAAATAACAACATCTGACCATCAGTTCATTGTAGGACCACAGCCAGATTGTAGAACAGGAGTCAGACAAGCCAGCCTCATAATGGCTTCTGTGGGTGTCACTGCCACAGCTCCAGTCATAGTATTGAACAAAAGCAGCTACAGACCCCAAAGGGCAGAAGAAAGCCCAGGTGTCTTATGAAGCCATGAAGCCCACCTGAGGATTCACAAATGCCTGTGATGCCAAGTGTCTCCAACATTATGGTGTCCTGAAATGGGGGACTGTGTAGAAAAAGTGCTGTGTGACTGAAATGTCTGAGAATAAACTCAAATGAAAGTCTGCCGTGTGAACTTTAATCACGATGTCTGAATTGTTTGATTTGAAATTTGAAACTGTGGAGTAGACGAGTGAATCAAGGAGAATTGTGTCTTTGTGTTAAACATTATGGAGGTCACTGTATAACAGCAGGTCAGGTCACCTGTAGACATTCACAGATGATTCTGCACTTATTGGGTGTGTTGATAAGGAGATGAGACAGGGGAGAGGAGTCAGGGGGAGAACATTGGGAATTGTCTTGAATTTAACATCAGCAACACCAACAAAGTGCTCAATGACTTTCACCACACCAAAGAGCCTCTATGTCTGGTCACTGCTCAGGGAGTGGATGAAGAGGTGGTCCACTCCTACACGTACTTGGGGGTCCACATCAATGACAGGTTGGACTAGACTCGGAACACAAAGGAACTTGAGAAGGAAGGGCAGAAGAGGCGCTTTTTCCTCAGGTGGCTGTGATCCTTCAATGTGGGTAGTGACAGCCTTCACATCTTTAATAGCTCATAAGAACATGGCTGATAATGGAAATATTGAAAACTGAAATACTCCAATGAACTTTATTAATACAAACTAAGACATCTCGACTACAGTAAATAGCATAATCCATGCAAACACTTTGAGACCAAATGCAGATTTACACCACAATGTGCACAGATGGCCTCACTTAACTCTGTCAAGAGCTTATTGTGCATCCAAAAATATCAAAATGTCTGGAAGTTCAGATGCTTCAGAGGTAAAAAATTAAATTACAAAAATACCAAACAGTAAATCCAGTGTGGGGGTCTCTGTTTCACATTAACGCTAGAATTTCAGAACTGTTAAGAATTCTGTTTGGTGGAATTCACTGAGTCAGTGAGGCACTTCAGACAGAAACTGTGACCACAGGGGATGGTGACGGAATCCGTCAGGGTGTCCAGACACACCGAGGAGTTGAACTCGTCCTGTGACACAAACAGCTGGACTTCAGCCATCAGCAGTCTGAAAAGAGGCAGGCAGAGAGAATCAGTCATACAAACAAGGATGAGGGGTTTTCAGCAGCTTGTTAAAGTGCTCCATCATATTAGCCTATCAGTAAGCTATTCCAGATTTTAGGTGCATAACAGCATTTCTTTAAAGTTTAGCTCTTGGAATTATAAACAGACACTCATTTGAAGATCTAAGGTTACGATCTGCTGTGTAAGGTGAAAAACATTTTGAAATATAGGACGAGGTGAGATGATTTAAGGCTTTGTAAACCATTAGCAGTATTTCAAAATAAATTCTAAATGACGCAGGTAACCAGTGTAGTGATGCTCAGACTGGTGTGATTTGTTCGGATTTTCTTTTCCTAGTTAAGATTCTGGCAGCTCCATTCTGTATTAATAACTGATTGATGTCTTTTTTGGGTGGTCCTGAGAGGAGTGCGTTACAGTAATCTAGTCAACTAAAAAAAAAAAGCATGAACTCATTTTTCAGCATCTTGCAAAGTTATAAGAGGTCATAATTTTGCTATATTTCTTAAGTGAAAAAATACTGTCCTAGTAATCTGATTAATATGTGATTTAAATATCAGGTCAGAGTCAATAATTACCCTTAAATTCTTTACCTCCTTCTTGACTTTTAAGCCTAATGGATCAAGTTTATTTCTAATAACCTCATTATATCAATTTTTGACACTCACTGAGATTTCTGTTTTCTCCTGATTTAGTTTGAGAAAAGTCCTACTCATCTACTCAGAAACACAAGTAAGACATTAGGGTCAGTGACCCAAGAGAGTCGAAATCCTCAGGCGCTATTGATAAATACAGTTGTGTGTCATCAGAAGAGCTGGGGTGGCTCACGTTATGCCTTGAGATAATATAACCTTATGGAAGCATGGATATCGAAAAGAGCAGCAGACCAGGAGAGATCCTTGTGGGCCACTATATCAGTGTCACAATATCACAATATCAGGGGTCTCTGAAGTATAATTACCACAACTAACAAAGAATTTTCTACCTGTCAAGTAAGACTGAAACTAATTTAAGATCCTGTCAGAGAGGCCCACCAACTGACTATGTGATTTCTATGAATATTGTGATCAATGGTATTAAATGTGACACTCAGATCTGAGAAGATGAGAACAGATAAACGGCCTCTGTCTGCATTAACCTGCAAGTCATTCACTACTTTAACGAGTGCAGTTTCTGTGCTGTGATTTGTTCTGAAACTCGACTGAAACTTGTCAAGAGCAGCAGGTTTATTCCGGTGATCATTGAGCTGCGTAATAACTGTCTTATCTAGGATTTTACTTAAGAAAGGCAGGTTAGAAATGGGTCTAAAATTGTCTAAAACAGAGGAGTTGAGATTATTTATCTTGATCAGGGTTTGACAACAGCAGTCTTAAGAGAGTCTGGGAAGACCCGCATATCTAATAATGAGTTCATTATGTCAAGCACACTATCAATTAGCACGTCAGATACTTTGAAAAATCTTGTTGGTGTTGGGTCAAGGAGACAGGTGGAGGGTCTCAGTTGAGAGATTATTCTACATAGATCAGTAAATCTATCCTGGGGAAATAATTCAATTTGCATTAATATGGAAAACCAGGAATTAATAGGATCAGTTTTGGGGAGATTTGCTATATTATTTACAATATCATTAATTTTGTGATTTAAAAAAAATAGCAAAATTTTCAGAAGTTTCCCTGGTAGTTTGTTGGAGACATTCCATTGAGTGAAGTGGGTTTACCAGCCGATCAACAGTAGGGAACAAAACTCTCAGATTACCAGCATTTTTATTTAGGATTTTAGAGGAGTAGCACAGACTCTCCAGACAGATTACGTTGTTGTTTTCTGTGATTTTAGCCTTCAATATTTCATATTGGACAATCAATTTATTTTTCCTCCATTTACGCTCAGATCTCCGCCATGTTTTCTTTAAGTCAGACACTCTTTGGCTCTTCCATGGTGTAACAGTACTGGACGATTTCTTAACTGTCTTTTCAGGAGCGACTATGTCAGCAGCAGCTCTCACTTTAACATTAAAATGTTCCACCTTACTATTTACATTATTATCACTATTGTAGTAAGCACTACAAACAGACTGGTTGATTAATGTATTTGTATATTAAACAATTAGAGAAAATGGTCAGATAAAGCGATATCCACGATCTGCCTCACTTCAACTTTTAACCCTTTAGTAATCACTAAATCTAATGTGTGCGCCCCTTTGTGTGTTGGCTGGCTATCATGCTGGTTCAGATCAAAAGAGTGCAGGAGATTCATGAATTGAAGCTACAGACCACCAACAATGACGTCCCATACGTGTAAAATAATGGAGTGTATGGTTACTCAAGAAGAAGAAGAAGAGTGATGAATCTGATTATCAAAGTACAGTGGAACCTCGGTTTGCGAGCATAATTCGTTCCGGAAACGTGCTCGCAATCCAAAGCACTCGTATATCAAAGCGGATTTCCCCATAAGAAATAATGGAAACTCAGATGATTCGTTCCACAACCCAAAACTATTCATATAAAAATGATTAATACAAAATATAAAGTAAAAATACATAATACAAATTAACCTGCACTTTACCTTTATAAAGAATCATGGCTGGTGTGAGTTTCTAAACTCATGTGGGATTCCACCCAACGGGACGACATGCAGAAGAGCGTCCCAAAGCAATTGCAGTCTCCCAGCGCTGTAGCAGTTCGCCGTATAAGTGCATCCAAAAAGATCGCAGACATGCTATAAGCGCCTGTCATCAATGGGTCATTCAAGGAACATTATAAAGATCCTGGTACAATAAATAACAGCGCTGTTGCTGTTTCAAGCTGAATAAAGCTGGTGTTAAAGTACTGAGACTCAGCTTTGTGTTTTGGGGAGCAAGACGGGGACTCGCACTTCACAGCGCACACACACACAGTCACAATGCTGTAGTAAACAGATGTTGACAATATGAGTGAGGCACACAAACTCAGACGGAGAATAGGAGACGATTACCAGAGTGAGAGAGAGAGCGACACGCTGGGCGGGCGAGATAAGGAGAGAGAGAGAGACGCACTGGGCGAGTGAGCAAGCGAGATAAGGAGAGAGAAACGTGCTGGGCGAGCAAGCGAGATAAAGAGAGAGAGAGAGACAGAGACGCACTGGGCGAGCGAGATGAGAGAGAGAGAGAGACGCGCTGGGTAAGCGAGATGAGAGAGAGAGAGAGAGACAGAGACGCACTGGGCGAGCGAGATGAGAGAGAGAGAGAGAGACGCACTGGGTAAGCGAGATGAGAGAGAGAGAGAGAGAGACGCACTGGGCGAGCGAGCGAGATAAGGAGAGAGAGAGAAGAACCATCAGCTCAGTTGTGATCACATAACGTTCAGCAGACAAAGTGTATCCATACTACTCGTATTGCAAGACATCGCTCGTTTATCAAATCAAAATGTATTAAAAATTTTTGCTCGTCTTGCAAAACACTCGTAAACCAAGTTACTCGTAAACCGAGGTTCCACTGTAGTTTGAAGAGGTAGAAGGACTAGAGACTCTGTACTAACAGAATCTTTGTCTGCTGCCATGTCAAGATGCTACCCTAATAGTCAAATCCACTCAGCCACATCAGGGCAGATATCTCCACGCCACATGCTAATTCATTCTTCCATATGTGACTGGAGCCCTCAGCCCAAATCTGTTTGTAAAGTTGCACAGCTCAGTCTGGTGAAAGGCAGCAGCCAACGACTCAGAGCGGCCATCGCCACACCACAATCAGCCCGTCACTGTCACAGACTTCAAGTCACAATTGCCCCAATTCCCTCTGCACCACTGGACACTGCAGATCTCACATTCTCATCTTTCAATCTCAAAATGTGGTGCCTCAAGAACAGGGGAACGTGAATTAGAAACAGAGAGAGATAAGAGAGTAATAGAAATAGAGAAAAAAGAGTAGAAAAAGACAAGAGGACAGAGAAAGGAGAAAATAACATCAAGTGAGATGAATGAAAGTGGGCCAGCACTTGTGTGACACAGTGACACACACACAGTCACACCAGGAGAGGACATGAAGTGTCACAGATACTTGTCAGGACCACCAAATCAATAAGAACACAAACTCACCTGTAAAAACTCCTCAGCTCTCAGAGGTTCAGATGACTGCAGGAGGACATTTGGAGCTTCAGGACCTGCACATGAAAAGAGCAGAATGAGGACAGTGAAGACGGCATTTGGTGACATTAGTCTGTTCACTGGGCAGTAGTTACTAGGACAGGACGGTTCAAATGTGACACAAAGTGATGAGCAGTGACCTGCTGAACTCACTAAAGCACCACTCAGTGCCCACCATACCCACTGGCCCATCTTGTCAGCACACTGGGCTCACTGGTGTTTAAAGACTTTTGGTAGACTCACCAGTTCTCACTTTATGTCTCAGTTGTTCTTCTTTACCACAGACAGTCTTCAGGTCCTCTCTGTTAGAGAAGCCGGCCATGAAGAATTCAGCTGCAGAACCCACCAAGAATGAGAAAAACACAGTGTGCTGAGTGTTTTTAAAGGCTTTAGTCATCCTGTGCCTTGGGGGTCTTCATATTTTCATCTCAGGGGGTCTTCATATTTCTATCTCTCTGTGACTTTGTGACCAACCACGACCTTTCACAGGGTCTGACTCTCCAGAGGCTTCAGTCCTACATGAAGAGAAGAGCTGCAGGGTCACAGTGGCCAACAATTTGTCTTTTCACAGGGCAGGCCTTATAAGAAGCCATCAGCTCCTTGGTGAGGTGCCCTGTTGGTCACTTTACATGTGTGTACATCAAGAGCATCCAACTCTGGTCCTGGGGAGCTACTGTGGCTGCATGTTTTCATACTAACCATCATCTTCATCAGTCACCAATGTCTGCTGCTCATTGACGTCTTTTGACTTTACTTCAGTCTCCTTGTTATTTAGAACACAATGGTAGTGTTACGGTCTCACAATATGGAGATCACAGGTTTTGCGTCTGGGGGTCCTCCCTGAGTGAAATATTGTAAGAGTTTTTGCTTTTTCATTTAAAAAAATATGGGCCAATGGTAAGTGAGGGGAGCTATTGGGGCCAGGGGGGCTATTTCTGCCACAGTTGGCGTCATATCATCCTCTAATTAGCCATAAATCAACCTTGGCCGATACATTTTTAGACCTAAACATTGTATTAGACGACTCAGAGATCTATGAGAAATGTCTAACTCAGAAAATGCTCTTTGTTTTAATTTTTTTGAGGCTCTTCATAAATGTCTGACTCACTGACATGTGATTTTCCTGGCTGATAACAATCACTGGCCAACAAACTGTTATATCTCAGCAGAATCAGCTGGAGCAGCAGTCTCTCTTTACTCACAACAACTGCCTTTCATCAGAAGTGGTTCCATCCCACATGACTCCATTGCTAAGTTCGTTCACTTTCAATGGCGTGATGTGGAACCATGGGTATTAGCATGTCAGGAAAGGGAGGATTGGGAGTATGTGAGACCTAATAGGCTTTGGGATATGTGGAAGGAAATCTCAGAGGAAGACCCAACAGAGGACACAAAACTGATTTTATTTAATGGCTGGTAATGCCAGTGAGGCACATTACCACAGCCTGTCTTGGCCTGATGCATTGCCTTTGGCTCTTGCTGGTCTGTGGGGAAGGACTCGTTGTCAGACAGGACTCTCTCTGTTTGAGATTCTTACTGTCTGCCCCATGCTGATGTGCTTTCCTCAAGGTAAAGTCGCTCTCCACACAGTCGACAATGATCTGGTGTCTTTTCTTTCAGTTCTGCGTAGTGCCTTACGGAAAGTGCATGAACATGTGAGGGAAACATGGAGGACTACCTCGTTACTTGAATCATCTATTCCAATACCTACTGGGACTTGGGTCCTCATCGGAGACATACGACATAAACACTGGCAGGAGCCCAGGTGGAGAGGACCATTCCAAGTGCTGCTAAGAACCCTGTGAAGGTTAAAGGACTCCCTTCTTGGACGCACGTCTCTCACTGTAAAAAGTGGACTAAATCCTGAAGCTGTTACTATTTTTTGGACTTACTGTGCTGGACTCTCTCAAGAGATTATTCCCTTTTTCCTAGAGGATAATCTGTGGTCTACGTGGTTGAATTTTACCGTTACACAATTAAGAACAGAGTCCCGTTCTGCATGTCCCACCGCTAAAACCTCTCTCCTAGTTCTGCTCCTTCCCTATAACCTTTTCACTTCTGATATTTTTAAGGATGCCCATAACTCTCCTGGTTGCCCTTTCAAGTGTATCTTAATGTCAGGAAGTACACGCTTAGTGGCCTGGCAGAGTAGAGTAGAGCGTTAGATATGCTCCTAGCTGAACGTGGAGGTGTGTGTGTCGTGTTGGTGTACTTTAATTCACAACGCTGCTCCCAATGGCTCCTTTACTACAGTCCATAACATGCTAAAGTTGCTCCAAATAGAATTTACTGTTCATGTCACCACTGCACCTACGTTACTTTTTGATGGTTCGATCACTATTTTCCAACTGGAAAGTGTCCCTTGCTCAGTTCGCTGTCATGGTAGGGTACTGTCCTTCTTATTGTCTGTCTATTTTTTTGTTGTGCACTGTTCCCTCATCACCCATTTTGTGGCACATCAATTCCTTCTTATATCTCTGGTTCCTGAGTATTCAGATCAGATAGACGACACCCAATGCTTTAACTATCCCTTGGACGTTAAAAAAAAACAACAAGCTACTAAGGGTTAAAAGCTGTTTTGTCTGTCATAAGACAAGGTGAATTATGCTGACCTTCTTTATTTAGAACTTGTCTGTTAGACACAGGAGAGATGACCTGTCCTTCTTTGGGGCCACTCTTGATACGTACACAAAAACAATCTATACTAATAAAAGGCAAAGCCCTCACTGACTGACTCACTGACTGACTGACTCACTCACTCACTCACTCACTCACTCATCACTAATTCTCCAACTTCCCATGTAGGTAGAAGGCTGAAATTTGGCAGGCTCATTCCTTACAGCTTCCTTACAAAAGTTGGGCAGGTTTAATTTCGAAATTCTACACGTAATGGTCATAACTAGAAGCTATTTTTCTCAATTTACTGTAATGGAATTGAGCTAGAAAGCCGTGGGGGCGGAGTTTCGTGTGACATCATCACGCCTCTCACGTAATCACACATTACGTAGAAAACCAGGAAGAGCTACAAAAAGCGCTGAAGAAAACATGCATTATATAATTAAGAAGGCAGCGAAACAATTAGAAGCAAGTGAGTGACATATACAACCATATTCAGCGGCTCACGTGAACTGGCGCAGTGCGCAGACAAAAAGCAACAGTTCCAAAGAGTGCTGAACAAAACCGAATTACACTGCTACGCTCAAATAGACAAACCACACGCCGTGGCTCAATAGTAGAGGCTTTGCCTCTAGCACCGAGGTTCGATTCCCGAGAGGGATGCACTAAGTATGTACGCGCGCTTCTCGATTCATTTTAGCCTCGCATCCCCTTGGTTTGAGACATATGAAAACATATGCGGTTAACGCAGAAAGACAGATCACCAGTTGAAGCTTTATGAATAATGGATACATTATTCGCCATCAATGATTGTTTTGGTAAAGCCATACTCAGTGTATTCATTAGATGAACGGTAAAAAAGTAAGAGCGAGGGGAGGGTAACTTATTGAGGCACACAGGCAAAACCACAATAGCACACGGGCTCGATGTACTGTAGTGCGCGTCAACTCGATCTGAATTGCGCAATCACATTCGAAAAAATATTTCTTTTCAAGTTCTATTTAGTCCATATGTGTCAAGCTCAAGGCCCACGGGCAACATCCGGCCCGGCGTGTAATTATATCCGGCCCGCGAGATCATTTTATATATTATTGTTATTAATGGCCCGGGGATATGAACACTTACCGCGTTAATCAAGTCTAGCTTATGATGCTGCAAGTTATTGCGAAGCTAGCCCACACGATGCCGAAGAGAAAAGGTGATTCTGATCATAGAGCCTTTAAAAACCGATGGGAGGCTGAGTATATGTTTGCTGACATTGCCGGTAAACCCGTGTGTCTCATTTGTGGAGCTAATGTGGCTGTAATTACAGAATTTAATCTAAGACGGCACTATGAGACAAAACATCAGGATAACCTGAAAGACCTGAATGCAATGCAGAAGATACAGAAAGGAGAAGAGTTAAAGAAGAATCTGACACTTCAGCAGACGTTTTTACCCGTGCACAATCACAAAGTGATTTCAAGTGAAGCTGCTTTTATGGGAGACACAAGTGCACCAGTGCAACTTGCCCCACTTTCCCTGTTGCCAAGTAATGTTGAACTAAGTCGGCACAACGATGTTCCCAAATACGCATTTTGCTGATAAACTGAGTTCATGATGCTTTGAGTTCGCACGGCGCTTTGGTGACTTTGAAGAACAAAAAAAGAATTTTGAGTTGTTTCGCAACCCATTTGCCGTCGATGTGGAAACTGCACCTGTGCAGGTTCAGATGGAGGTGATGAGCTGCAGTGTAATGGCACACTGAAGGCAAAGTATGATACTGTACAGTTTATTCACTCCATTCCTGCAGAAATGCTCCAGCTCCGTCTACATGCGGCTCGAACCTTGTGCATGTTTGGTATCACATATCTGTGTGAGAAGCTCTTCTCAGTGATAAAGACTAACAAAACAGCACACAGGAGTCGCCTCACTGATGAGCACCTGCAGTCCATCCTGAGAATCTCCACAACACAGAACTTCACACCAAACAGAAACGAACTTGTGGCCAAAAAAAGATGCCAGGCGTCCAGCTCTGATAAAATGACATATGAGCAAAGACAACTGAATGATTTGATTTGTTATTGCTGAAAAGAACACATTTTATTTATATTTACAGGTTTTGTTGTGCACCATGTTCATATTTGAATTTGTATAATTTTGACAGGATATATTTTTATGGAGTGCAAAATCTTTTGGGATATTTAAAATTTAGGTTTATTTTTTATATAAAATTACATAAGAGTAAAGAAATTTGAATGTTTGTTCTTTTAAAGTTTACTTTATTTGACCATTAGTCAAATATAACACAAGTAAACACAAAATGCAGTTTTTAAATGATGGTTTTTATTATTTAGGGAGAAAAAAAAATCCAAACCTACATGGCCCTGTGTGAAAAAGTAATTGCCCCCTGAACCTAATAACTGGTTGGGCCACCCTTAGCAGCAATAACTGCAATCAAGCGTTTGCGATAACTTGCAATGAGTCTCTTACAGCGCTCTGGAGGAATTTTGGCCCACTCATCTTTGCAGAATTGTTGTAATTCAGCTTTATTTGAGGGTTTTCTAGCATGAAGCGCCTTTTTAAGGTCATGCAGGTCATAGCATCTCAATTGGATTCAGGTCAGGACTTTGACTAGGCCACTCCAAAGTCTTCATTTTGTTTTTCTTCAGCCATTCAGAGGTGGATTTGCTGGTGTTTTTTGGGTCATTGTCCTGTTGCAGCACCCAAGATCGCTTCAGCTTGAGTTGACGAACAGATGGCCGGACATTCTTCTTCAGGATTTTTTGGTAGACAGTAGAATTCATGGTTCCATCTATCACAGCAAGCCTTCCGGGTCCTGAAGCAGCAAAACAACCCCAGACCATCACACTACCACCACCATATTTTACTGTTGGTATGATGTTCTTTTTCTGAAATGCTGTGTTCCTTTTACGCCAGATGTAACGGGACATTTGCCTTCCAAAAAGTTCAACTTTTGTCTCATCAGTCCACAAGGTATTTTCCCAAAAGTCTTGGCAATCATTGAGATGTTTCTTAGCAAAATTGAGACGAGCCCTAATGTTCTTTTTGCTTAACAGTGGTTTGCGTCTTGGAAATCTGCCATGCAGGCCGTTTTGCCCAGTCTCTTTCTTATGGTGGAGTCGTGAACACTGACCTTAATTGAGGCAAGTGAGGCCTGCAGTTCTTTAGACGTTGTCCTGGGGTCTTTTGTGACCTCTCGGATGAGTCGTCTCTGCGCTCTTGGGGTAATTTTGGTCGGCCGGCCACTCCTGGGAAGGTTCACCACAGTTCCATGTTTTTGCCATTTGTGGATAATGGCTCTCACTGTGGTTCTCTGGAGTCCCAAAGCTTTAGAAATGGCTTTCTAACCTTTACCAGACTGATAGATCTCAATTACTTCTGTTCTCATTTGTTCCTGAATTTCTTTGGATCTTGGCATGATGTCTAGCTTTTGAGGTGCTTTTGGTCTACTTCTCTGTGTCAGGCAGCTCCTATTTAAGTGATTTCTTGATTGAAACAGGTGTGGCAGTAATCAGGAAATTGAACTCAGGTGTGATACACCACAGTTAGGTGATTTTTAACAAGGGGCAATTACTTTTCACACAGGGCCATGTAGGTTTGGATTTTTTTTTTCTCCCTAAATAATAAAAACCATCATTTACAAACTGCATTTTGTGTTTACTTTTGTTATATTTGACTAATGGTTAAATGTGTTTGATGATCAGAAGCATTTTGTGTGACAAACATGCAAAAGAATAAGAAATCAGGAAGGGGGCAAATAGTTTTTCACACCACTGTGTATATTGTATATATATATATATATATATATATATATATATATATATATATATATATATATATATATATATATATATATATATATATATATATATATGTATATATATATATATATATATATATATATATATGACAGAAACACTCATAACAGTGACAAAACAATTACATTGACAATCATGTTACGTTATTTTCAAAATGTTTCCTTTTCTTTTTCATTACTCCTTTAACACACTACTTCTCCGCTGCCAAGCACTGGTATTTTGCTAGTAGAAGATGAAATGCTTAGCTGCTGTTTCATAAGTAAGAGGGAGGGAGGAATATGAATATTAAAAGCCGACTGAAACAGGGGAACTTTGCTCTTCTGCCTTGTAACATAGAATCCATGTCCTCATCTGTGACTGAATAAAGACTTGTAGTGCTTCTTGAAACTTCAACTCCCAGCAGACCCTGCAGTGGCTCTGATTGTTCATCTGCATAAGGTGCAGGGGCTGATGGGCACAAAGAGACTGGTGCATCATTTTAAATGGGGGTAGTGTTATCAAAAAACTACCTTCCATTGTGATTCCTGTGCCTTCTCATTTTTGCCCTGGATCGTTTCTGGGTCGGGGTCTGGATTATCTACTACCTGCCTGTTACGTGAGGACTGTATGTGGATTTATGGTCATCCTGTGAAGAAAGGAGCGCTCCTGAACCCGTCCACCCATCTTCACCATTTCAGGAACTTTAGGTAGGACTATCTTTACATTCCCCTTCAACGTGTGATCTCTGGACTATTTACCTTCATCTTTACATTACATCTGTTGCCGTTTTTTCATGGACTTTACTGTGTGTGCTTTTTGTTTGTGGTTTGTTGTATTTAATGTATAATCGACGTAAGGAGAACTGGGGTGGGAGCATTGTTTTCATTATTATTGTTATTAAATTCTTTATTTGCTGTTTTATTTCAGGTGGCTTTTTGTCATTGTTTGTGAGTGTGTGAGTGTCGAGCCAAGGCTGGGGGCATCCCTGGAATATCCACTAAATAATAAATAAACCATCGTCTCCTCGACGTTTTAAATCTTACTGGCAGTGGACCGCTACAGACTAATTGATTGAACTATTCCTGTCTTCCTCGGAGATCTCCTTCCTCATTGCCCAGAAGGCTCAGTTTATATTACCAACATTACTTCAGACAACTTCAAACTAGAACGTGATACTAGACAAGGATGCCATCTCTCACCACTGCTCTTTGCAATCTCCATTGAACCACTGGCTATTTACTTTAGAAATGCATCTGAGATTTACTGGCAGATCACTGTTGAAATGCTTATGAGATAGACTGGACTAGACTGGACACCTTCCCATTTATATTAGCAGATCAGTTTAAAAACCTGGGGTTAAATTACAAGTAAATATAAAGCCTTTATCAATAAAACTTTTCTGTCTGCATGGAAAATATTAAACAAGAAGTGAAGAGATGGCCTACCCTCCATCTCACGTTAAGAGGGAGAATCAGCACTGTCAAGATGAGCATCCTTCGCAAGCTTCTTTTTCTATTTTTAAAGCATCCCCCTATACATTAATGTATAAAAGTCTGAGCATGCTGTCTTTTGCGTCATCACGCTCACAGGTTATGTATGAGCGTGTGCACGTGTTATTTCTTTACCTGATATGCGGAAAATGCTGTACTTCCAGGAGTCTGCACGTACCCGCATTTATGCAATTGTTTGTTGACTTTGTGTGCATCGGTTTGATGTAAGTTACGCTTTGCTATTTATTTAATTAGAAATACTTTTCTGCAAGTAATGATAAAGCTCGTAACGTTGTTTTACTAACAAGTTCAGACATCCCTTTATGTCAAAGTGTGTTCAGTTTAACGTTCAAAATTGTATAAGTACATTCAGAAATGTTGCTTCTTTATTAATATAGAAGAGCTTTAAGAAAACAGACTTGGTAATAGTTGCTTAAGTAGTGATTTGTCTGAGTCTGTACACTGCTAATGTATTTGGTAAGTTTTATTTAGTGCCTTTTGCAAACGACAGCACGTCATAGCGCTCTGTTAATTTCTGCTGCTATCTATTGACCTTTTTGGGCATTACCTGTTTTAGCGTTCTCTGAGCCTTTATTTGTGAGTTATTTTATGTTATTGGATTTGTTCTGTTTCAGAGACCACACACATAAATATCTGTCTGCAAATAAACATTTAGCTCTACAAAGCCAATGCAGCGATTCATTCCTTTGCAATGTTCAGCAGTTAAATGAGATCTTTCTACCTTAATTCTGGTCTGCCTCATCCTTCTTATCGGGGATTAGGATTTGGTGCAACAGACACACCAGTTTGACGCACGCACTATTTAACAAAACTCAAAGCGTCAAGTTCTTCATCTGACCGGTGCTGTAGACTCCTTGAGGAGAGGATTGCTTCAGCCATACACCTCAATACACACACAGCCAAGGGACTGGCAAAGCAGAGAATGGGATTAACAGTTGGATCAGCAATCTTGGATTCTGCCTCACGTGTGATGAAGGGTGTGAGGCCGAGCGTCGGTGATGTGGCACTTAATTCTAGGGAGGCAACAGTGCAACACGTCCTAACAACACAGTCAAGAAGGATAAAGATACAAAATGGCAGCAGGCCACACTTATAACTTAGCAATAAAAACAGTTTATTAATTGTCAATTCATTATTAACACTAAATGCTCATGTATTAATAATCTCTATGTAGAAGGACTCCAAGAACTCAAAGTAAAGAAGCAGAAAAAATATTTAAAGTAAACCAAAATGTCAAGAACGTTCACATTGTAACAGGCCTGGCTCATCTTGGATTAACTCTGCTGGTTATCTGATGAAACACAGAAAGCAAGCTGATGAAATGTCGGCTAACAGGAGCACCGCAGAACAATCCCACCACTCAGGTGAGTCCTTCTGAATGAAGACAGAGTAGGGAGGGCAGCTGGCTTTGTTCACGTCTTACAAGTCTGTCCTTCTCAGAGTGCCATCCACCTTGTGCTTCAATCCCAAACTCCAAATGTACCACGGGGTGCAATGGGGTTGCCGATCTGGAAGTGGCACTCTATACAGGGCTGATGAATGGTGCCATAAAAAACAACAAAAGTGATTGATCACAAATGTCACATTACGTGTTTGTGTGATCTTTGTGATGACGTTACAGTTTCAGAACATGCTAACTGATAAATAACAGACTTATTCAGTGCATGGTCACAGATTTGAAATTAAAAACACATGAACTTTGAAGTCTGCATGCCACGACTGTCCTCAACAGTCCACTCAGGAGTGACTGACAGTTCTTTCCACCAATCAGCTTTCTTCTGTTGTCTTCAGTTGGTACCTGCCTTTTCTGTGCTGTCCTCAAACTGAAACCTGAACCAACACATTCGGAGTATAGAGCGTCCTTCACACACCACCCCAGGATATACTGCCACGTAGAAAAGTAACATCTGTTACATTTTTAGGTTAATTTATCAAATTACCAGCTGGGACAGCAAGGATCCCTGTGAGTTTTCTGCTTTGTCTTCCCTTTTTCTCTTAAATGTCAGAAAATAAAATCAGTTCATTTCATTTACAATATGTTCTGCATTCACTATGGTGTCCCATTTTCATAACATCATTATTTTAAATAATATTCCTTCTACACATTAATTGAAATTCTTCACAACTGTGTCTCCTGTGCTAACTGTGCATGCTGTTGTGACTCCCTCCTCAGGGGCCTCATGTATAACGCCGTGCATAGAACTCGCACTATAGCATGGTGTAAGCACAAAAGCGGGAATATACGTACGCACAGAAAAATCTAGATGCAAGAATCTATGTGTACGCAAACTTCCGCGTTCTTCTGCTACATAAATCCCGGTCAGCGTGAAAAGTAACGCACGTGTATGCGCCTGCTGTCCCGCCCCAACTCCTCCCAGAATTACGCCTCTTTGAATATGCAAATCAATATTAATCGCCCTTAAACTTAGCCTTCTGTGAAAAGACAATGGGAAAAGCACGGGGGAAAATATAAGAATTTCAGCGAATACCAAGTGGAGGCAAAGAAAAACGTACTATTTGTTCAAATAAACCGTGGTATAATCAACAAAAGGAAGCTGATTGGAGTGAAAGAGTGTCAGAGCTAAAGTTCATAAAGTCACACAGTACCCGAAGTAAAAAAGAAGTTACATATCAAAGTCGCTGTAAAAAGGCGAGTCGTAGTCAACCGTCTGAGTGTCATATGAAACTTTATTAGGGTACAAACAAAAAAAAAATAGGCACACAGTGGGAAAAAAAGCACGAAATGTCAACTTCATTCTCGACATTTCCACTTTAATCACGTAGTTTATTTTGCCCTTAAAGTAGAACATCATAAACTTCATCTTAAAATCGATTAATTTACTAGTTTCTCAAATCCCATCGTAACTAAAGTAGCACATTAAATGTTTTGTTTTGTATTTGATCTTCTATATGTTGCATGTGTGTGAATCACTACCTGCTTCCGTTCTTTCTCTTTCTCCGACAGGACACAGAATCCATTACATTCATGATATTATAGCTCTCTGGATAATTAAAATACTAATATATTATATGTGATATCTTTTTCATGATAATAGGAATGAAAGCATGTTATTAAACATGGGAACACGATGGCACAGTGATTGTTCATGTCTCACATAAGATGCTGCTGCGTCATGCGTGATCTTCGATGAAATAATTTATTGTAGCAGTACTGTCTCTTTCAAATGTACTAACCTCCAATTCCTGTCCTTACTTTTCTTTCTCCAAGTAACCAATCACCACACAATTAGCTCTGTAATGGACGTTAAGCCATCTGTAAGCTTACAATGACGATTCTTCAAAACTTTTAAGGAACATTGAAATATCTTCGTAGTACGTGTTTAATTATTCTATCCATCTATCATTCCAGGGTCACGAAAGCACAGCAAGAATACAGTGCGAGGCAGGAACAATACGTGAACTAGCTAGCCCTGCGGCACCGTGTTCTCACATGTTTAATTTTTAACAATACAGATTATTTAACTGAAGTTAAAGTTTTATCTGTATAATATTATCAACATATTTTGCTGCATTTCATCTTAAAAATGATATCATCATCATCATCATATGTAAATATGTGCTTTATAAAGTGGCGCAGGTTGTGCAATATTATAACTGTAGTGCAAGTTTACAGTGGGGTGATTGTACTTATAAGAACAAACCGTTCTACAAGGAGCAATTGATTGAGTGCGTTTATAGTTCTTGGGATGAAACTCTTTCTGAACCGCGAGGTCCATACAGGAAAGGCTTTGAAACGTTTTGCCGTGGCTGAGACAGCGTGTCCTTGAAGCTGTATACCGATAATTCTCTTTCCGATCAGCTGCTACTGTGATTCCCCACTCAGATACAGTGATTTAAATACTCCGAGTGGTGCAGTGAGCGTAATATGGAAAAAGATGATCCGCTGTGGCAACCCTTAAAGGGAGCAGCTGAAAGAAGAAAAAAATTAATTACAATCAGATGCATTACACTAATAAACAATATGCATTTAGTTTCAGTGTATTTATAAAGCCGCGTCAGGAATGTGGATCTAAGAAAGAAAGAATGAGCACACAGTAACAGTAGCACTTCTTTGACGCTGGAGGGCCGCCAGTCTGCAAAAGCGAGCGGAGAAATTGTGAACGACAGGGTATGAGGTACCGTGGAAATGTGCGTGGCTTTACACCAAGTTTAGGTTTTATGCAGCACGATTTGAATGTGGAAACATTCGTATGCAACATTTCTGTGCGTACGCACCGTTTATACATGAGGCCCCAGGTCTTAAACAGTTCTCTTAATATTCCTCCTAATATTCTCTTAATATTACTTCTATACATTAATTGATATTCTTCACCCCATGCTAACCCTAACATGCTGTTGTGATGCCCTCTTCAGGTCTTAAACATTTCTCTTTGAACCCTAAATGTTTCATTTTATTTGTATTTAGATCTTCTTAAATTCCCACTTTTGGACTCACCCTTGACACACAGCAGATGACTCTTATCATTTATAAATGATAACCTAAATTAGTGTCAAAGTGTTATAAAGCCCCTCTACATTGGTCTGTCATGTGATGGCTCTCTTTTTAGTCTCCTGTCCTCCTCGACTGTCCCTCCCCAGTATCTGACTGGACAGCATTGGCTGTCAGCTGACATCACTAAATGACTTCTTCATTATCAGGGTTGAGAACGGCTGTCTGCACTCAGCCCAGGAGTCAGCCATCAGATGACATCCCAGAGACGGTACACGTTCATGGCTACTCAGATAAGGCCCCATCTCCAAAGCTCTGAAACAAAAAGATCCCCCTTGTTGTCAGTGGCACACCCTGGTAGTTGGCACTTCACTGTGGATTTGCTTTGATTTCTCCATTTTTAATTAGTACATTTAACTTTTTCAGTTGTGTTTTGTGGTTGAAGTTGTTATCACCACACAGTATTGTTGCTACCTCATTCTGCTGTCTGGTTTTTGTATTGTTCACCATCTAATGTCACAGCACTGGTGCAGAAATGCTCAGTCCCTTTGTGGCTGACATCCTGGCAGTACAGTTTCTGAGTCCATCATGAAATCTTACGTGTTGCTGATGATGGCTGATACAGGAGGACCACTTTCAACATTCAGAACAGCTAAGAGGCTTACCATAAGTAAGCAGGTCATTTATGACTATGAAGGCCACTGCTGTCTGAAAAGCGTTAACCACATTTAGGACAACAATGAGGTTTTTTTCTTGCACCTATAAGATCTTGAAATTAGATTCTTGCTGTTTGTGAAATATGTGTTGTATTCCAGTGTGAATTCATATGCAGCTCTGAGGTGACCTTACATCTACGATCTGTTTGCCACTTTCAGTGTTTTCTCCACTATTCTTATGTACTTATTAACTACTTTCAACTGGAGTCCTTTACAACATTCAAAATTTTTTCTTCATTTTTTGTGCCCGAGGACCAAAGGAAAGATCATTTGTCATTGCTGGGACAGGCTTTACTCCAATATGACTGTGTGTCTATGGAAACTTTTTCTGGAAGAGTACCCTTTACCACATTAAGAACAGGTGTACTGCTTCTCTCTAGTGTGGATCCTTCTGTGGCACCGAAGTGCACTTGGAAGTGAGAATCGTTTGCCACACCCTGGACAGCAATAAGGTTTCTCTCCAGAATGAATTCTCATGTGATCTTTAGGAGTCACACTGTCTGAAAAAAGCTTGCCACATTCAGAAGAGCTTTGTTTCTTACCAGAATTAATTATTTTATGATTGTGAAGAGAACTGTTATATGAGAATCGAATTCCACATTCAGTATAACTGTAAGACTTCTCTCCAGTATGACTTCTCCTTATACAGAGAATTGAGGTGTGAGAATTGTTTGCCACATTCCAAGCAAAGGTGAGTTTTTTCTCCGGTGTGACATCTGATGCGACTCTTTATGGTGCTTTGTTGTAAGAACTGCTTATCACATTCAGGACAACAATAAGGTTTATCTCCAGTATGAGTTCTGATGTGGCACTGAAGTGTGCTTAAATCTAAGAATAGTTTCTCACATTCAGAACAACAAGGAGATTTTTCTTCAGTATGGATTTTGGCATGTTAGTAAAGACATGTCTAGCTTGTATAACATTTTCCACATTCAGAACATACATGCTGTATTTTCACTTTAGTGGGAGTTTGTGTGTTTACTTGAAAAGAGCGAATGTTTAAAACCTTTTTCCACATTGAGAACAGCAAAATGGCTTCTCTCCAGTATCAATTTCTGTGTGCTTTTGAAAACTATATTTGTCAGAAAATTGTTCATCACATTCTGGACAGCAATTAGGTTTTACTCCTGTGTGGCTTCTTCTGTGCCTCTGAAGATTGCTTCTCCTTGAGAAAGACTTACCACATTCTGAACAGCAATGAGGTTTATCTCCCGTGTGGATTCTTCTGTGGTTCTGAAGAGTGCATCTCCTTAAGAACGACTTACCACATTCTGAACAGCAATGAGGTTTTTCTCCTATGTGTATTCTTCTGTGTCTCTGTAGATCGCTCCTCCATAAGAACGACTTACCACATTCAGGACAACAGTGAGGTTTTTCTCCTGTGTGGCTTTTTCTGTGATTCTGAAGATTACTTATCATTAAGAACGACTTACCACATTCTGGACAGCAATGAGGTTTTTCAACTTTGTGGATTTTTCTGTGGTTCTGAAGACTGCTTATCCTTAAGAACGACTTACCACATTCTGAACAGCAATAAGGTTTTTCTCCTGTGTGAATCTTCATATGCTTATTAAGATCACTTTCGTGTGAATTGTTTGCCACATTCCAAACAACATTTTCTTCTGTGTGAATTTGGATTTCTTTCTCCAGTTGCTGTTGATTAGTTTTGCTGGCTTCTGTCTGTGTTACTCCAGTAGCAGGGAGAGAACTGCACTGCAAAAAGGCTGCTGTCAGGTTCTCTGATCCTCTTGCTGATTTCTTCATACCTTTCTCTTTGTATTGAAGAGAGAGCTGACTAAATGAAGGTGGAGAGAAGCTGTCATTCTTCTGTAAATCTGAAATAACACAAACATTTTAACTATTTTTTTCCTGATACCTTTATCCAAGGTGACTTACAACATTTGAGACACAATTGGTTATAGTTCCCTTGTTCTTCCAACTGGAGCACAGAGAGGTCACGTGACTAACTCAAGATCACATGGTGTCAATACCTGAATTTGAACCTACAACTTCAGGGTTTGATGTCCAAATTCCTAAGCACTACCCGCCTTTTAAAATAAATGACACAGTGCAAGTAAAGTGGTGGCACACTGGTTGGAGCTCCTTCCTCACACAGAAGTGCCATTTATGGTCTGGCCACTCCATGAGTGGTCTTTACATGTTCTGCTGCTGTCTGTTCAATTTCTCCACCTTTCTCTCACATGTGAAAGACAGGCCTGGTCTGATCAATCCATCACAAATCAAAATCAGCCAATTTTCACTCCACATGACTTGATCGATGATCAGCAAATCAGCTGATCTTAAAATCTGATCTTGAATGATAAAAATCATGCGAGACAAAGTTCTAACATTACCAAAATACAGAAACACATCCTTGCCAGTCTAAAAGTTTTATTGCCTTCCAACGGGAGATAGCAAATTTGCCGTTTGTAATATATGTATAAAAAGAAGACAGTGATGGTGGATTCTCTGCAAACACTTTCAACAATACAAACCTTATTCACCATCTTAGAAGTCAACACAAAGGGACTGGTGTGAAGAACGAGCTGTTCAAAGACTGAGTTGACCATCAAGCTTAGTGTAGCTCAGTCGCCTACTCTCACTTGGCCTCCAATAATGGCAGCACTTAGAAAACTCAACCTTATAATAGTGTTAAGGCAGTGCTGGGAAATTATGGTGGTCACACAAAATATTGGCACTTGGGCACAATTTGGACATTTTTCACTTAGGGCTGTACTCACGTTTATTGCCAGCGGTTTAGACATTAATGGCTGTTTGTTATTTTGAGGGGACAGCAAATTTACACTGTTATACAAGCTGTACACGGACTACTTTACATTGTATCAAAATTTCATATCTTCAGTGTTGTCCCATGAAAATATATAATAAAACATTTACTAAAATGTGAGGGGTGTACTCACTTTGGGGAGATACTGTATGTCTTTAACAAAATATGACTTTGATATTTTAATGAAACGTAATGTGCTGTTGGCCTAACATACGTCACAGCTTCAGTCAGAGACTCATGATTTTTAAGTCATGTGCTCAACACTTTAGATTTTTCCTTATTCACCCAGGTTTTTCATATTTATCATTTATTAGGTAACCTATAGTTTATTATCATGCACCCAAGCAGGTGGTCTTATCCAAGTTTAATTAACTGTGTTTTCCACTTTCATTTCAATCTTCTAAAAACATCAAAGCAACCACCATTAGAATTTGTAAATGCTCTTTCTTTTATATTTAATCACATTACTCACATATTCCAACACTCCCAGGTGACTCTTCTCCTTCTCTCTCATTTCCCTCTGTGATGTTCTCTTCAGACTCCAAAAACTCTGATTTCAGCTCTGCAGAATTCTCCTGTGTAGCCAGTCGTCCCGTATTAGTGGACCAGGGCTGTAAACTGGACGGAAATTCTTCACAGGCCTCTTGCTTGAAAATATCCTCAGTTTCATGATTTTGAAATTCAAGAGCAACAGAGTAATCATTCATATCCTCAGTTTTAATGGCAGCAGTCACCCCATTGCACTCCTCCTCCTCCTCCTCCTCTTTAAAAACTGAAATTCTTTCTTCGTGATCCTCCACTTTCACACACACATACTCTGGTGTGAGCCACTCAAAGTCCTCTTCTTTAATGTCCACCGTTCTTTCATCCATGCCATCTTCTTTGGCAGAGGCCATGCTCTGTGGGAAACTCTTCTCTCTCTAAGTGTCTGCCCTTCTCTTCTCAGATTTACTTCTCACATGGACAGCCCTGAGCTGGAGACCACTAGACACCTCAGTGTATGGCCATGTGAAATGGAAAAGACCTGTGAAAATAAAAAAAAAGTGTAGAATTAACTTCATAAAGTCAGTAAAAATAATGAGCACACTTCACGGTCACAGTGCCCTCCATAAGGTTTTGGTCTGAGAAAGAAAAAACATTAACAACTGAAATGATTAGAAGTATTTACCTCACAATACCAATGACTGTATTTTGTACTAATCATGAGGCAGAGAGCTATATGATTTATTACTTCTATATAATTTGTTCTTCGTTTAGGTAGACAAGAATTAAGTTTGTCCACAGAATTATTAGATAACTTGCATTCTTTTATTAGAAAATGCTGATATCTTGACATTAACAGAACACCATATGAAATTAGAAACCAGTTGTGACCGTTTCTGAATTCTTGCTTAAAACTGTAAGAAACATGTCACTTATGGATTAATGAAGAAGGATTTATTAATCTAACCAAACAAAATCTAATGAAGACATTAAAGCTAAGTAGACTCACACCTGGTGGCATGGATTGTGAACCATCTTACAGACAGACCTCAATATGTGCGTCTCGGTAACTGCAGGTCTGACATCGTGTGCAGCAATACAGGGGCGCCGCAGGGGACTGTACTTTCTCCGGTCTTGTTCAGTCTATATACATCAGACTTCCAATATGACTTGGAGTCCTGCCACGTGCAAAAGTTTGCTGACAACACTGCTATCGTGGGCTGCATCAGGTGTGGGCAGGAGGAGGAGTACAGAAAGTTAATCAAAGACTTTGTTAAATGGTGCGACTCAAACCACTTACACCTTAACACCAGCAAGACCAAGGAGCTGGTGGTGGATTTTAGGAGGCCCAGGCCCCTCATGGACCCCGTGATCATCAGAGGTGACTGTGCAGAAGATGCAGACCTATAAATATCTGGGAGTGCAGCTGGATGACAAATTGGACTGGACTGCCAATACTGATGCTCTATGTAAGAAAGGTCAGAGCAGACTATACTTTCTTAGAAGGTTGGCATCCTTCAACATCTGCAATAAGATGCTGCAGATGTTCTACCAGACGGTGTGGCGGCGCCCTCTTCTACGCGTGGTGTGCTGGGGAGGCAGCATAAAGAAGAAGGACGTCTCACGCCTGGACAAACTTGTTAAGAAGGCAGGCTCTATTGTAGGAGTAAAGTTGGACAGTTTAACATCTGTGGCAGAGCGACGGGCATTAAGCAAACTCCTGTCAATCATGAAGAATCCACTGAATCCACTGAACAGGATCATCTCCAGGCAGAGGAGTAGTTTCAGTGACAGATTTTTGTCACCGTCCTGCTCCACTGACAGACTGAAAAGATCGTTCCTCCCCCACACTATGCGACTCTTCAATTCCACCCGGGGGAGTAAATGCGAACATTAATTTTATTTTCTTTTTTCATTTTTATTACTATTTAATTTAATATTGTTTCTTTGTATCAGTATACTGCTGCTGGATTATGTGAATTTCCCCTTGGGATTAATAAAGAATCTATCTATCTATCCATCTATAAGACTGTAATTTCTTTATAACTAATCTACTGAACTATAAGAAACTGCTTTAAACCGGTCATGTGTGTGTGCGCTGATAAAGGCGTTTTTTTAGGAATACAAGTGCCCTGATGACTCTTTAAGTTGGTGATAAACTCTGTACACTCTTGCATGTAATAAATTAGGATGTAACCGTAATTTACAGCAATCTATGTATGACCTTAAAATGAACTGCCATGTATTTTTTCTCTCTTTGGTTAATGAATACGTTGGGTAATAAAAAGAGAGGATTTCTTACTTTTAGGCTGCCTGTCCATTCTAACCAATCATTGGCACTGAGCCAGGGGGGCTGCAGTCTCTTTGACTCACCAAGAATAAAGAAATTGCTTTTTATTTTAAATTGGTGTTTTTGTCTCCTGTTGTTTTCAACTTCAGCGTCCACAAGTCAAAGACACATTTTTCTCGATTTCCTCCTCTGCCTCACAGTTTAAAATTACAATTCAGACGTGATCAAAGTGCACTGCAGACCTTCATTAAAGGGGATTTGCATACATTTCAGTCCCACCATGTAGATATGACAACACTTTATCTACACGGCACCATCATGTGTGGACACAGCAATGGCAGGTCTATTAAAGCCGTCATATTAGGGCTTTGTTGGCTACAGACTGACATGAACTTCAAACAGGAGGACGGGGTCTTCACCTCATTGACACAATCACATGTTTCAGTGCAGGAAGTGTTGTAAAGACAAAGAGACCATCAGAAATTGTGAGACAATTCATTCATTCATTCTCAGATAAGAGTACAAGGAGCTCCTCAGAAACTACTTACTGATAATGGTGGAGAATCAGAGAGATGGCAGAGAATTTTAATATTGAAACAAAGACCACCGCAGCATACAGTCCCTGGGGTAATGGACTACCTGAGAGACACAATCAGACACTCACAGAGATTATACACAAAGTGATAAAGAATACTGGATGTGACTGGTTAGTGCCAGATTAGCGCCACGGGGCACTAGTGGTAAAGAATACCATGCACAATATTTATGGGTACAGCTCAAATCAGCCGGTGTTTGGTCGAAATCCAAATCTTCCTTGTGTTCTCGTGGACAGACCACCCGCCCTAGAAGGCACCACTAGGAGTGTGTCAGTGGAGCACATATTCCAGCGCTGCACACTCCAAGAAGAGCATTTACTGAAGCTGAGTGTTCAGAGCGAATACGGAGAGCACTCCAGAGACAGGTTAATTCTGAAAATGATAAATCGGAGACAAAGTGGATGACCAAAGAGTGGACTGTGCAGAATGGAAGGGACCTGCAGATGTCATTGGACAGGATGGAGTTGTGAAATGTGTCAGACATGGAGGTGCTCTTGGAAGGGCCCACCATTCTAGACTACGTAAGTCAACGGTAAAGGTGACAATCGACATACCACCAGCAGTGAGAGAGATGAAGAGAGAGATTTATCTAACACTACATCAGATAATGAAGACACTGGAGATGAGAAGGAGACTCTAAACTCTTCAGTCCCAGTAGAAGATGTCGATGTTGAAGTTGATCAGACTCACAAGTTAAGACGGAGTCGTTGTGTTTGTCTAAAAAAAGGGGCAAACTGAGAGATATGTGGACAGAGATGGTGGCATAGAAATAAAGAATTAGATTGGGCTGGCAAAGCAGAAGTTGGTATAATTTAGAGTTTACTGATCCTGACAGCATTGCTGACACAGAAGGTCTGTTGACACATCAAGTGTGGATAATCTGCAAGTTGAACCAGAAACTAATGAACTGCAACTATGGGACTTGTGTGTGGAAATCACGGAGATATCAGCTGAGTCAGCAAAGCAGGAAGAGATAAGCAGCTGGGAAAGAAATGGAGCATCTGAGAAGGTGGAAAACCACAAGATGGATATGCCCTTTAAAAAGAGACTTCAGCAAGAATCGCACCTAAAGACCACCTAGTGGCACGAGGGTCTGAGGGGCAAGATAGGAGTGGGCTCAACAGGGATTCACCAACATGGGCATCAGAATCTGCTCACCAAGGTCTCTGAGGCGGCACTGACACTTTAAACAATGAGGAGAGACAGTTGAGCTCCAGCCCATAATAGTTGACTTGCGGCTCTGCTGAGCTCTGCAGCTTTCATATTATTTTATTTTGATGGCTTTATATGATCTGACACAAACAGCCCTGATGGGCTCACCACTACCCTCCCTGTCTTGCCCAGAGGGGACTGGGCAGTCTAATGGTCTGGAATCCCTACAGATTTTATTTTTTTCCTTCAGTCGTCTGGATTTTTTTTTTTTTTTTTTCTGTGCACCCTGGCCATTGGACCTTACTCTTATTCTATGTTAATTAATGTTGACTTATTTTATTTTCTTACTGTGTCTTTTATTTTTCTGTTCTTCATTATGTAAAGCACTTTGAGCTGCTGTTTGTATGAAAATGTGCTATAGAAATAAATGTTGTTGTTGTTGTCTTGAGTCCTGTTCTTCATTTAACACAGCCATCTTTAGTAAGCAAAAGAATAAAAGTACATATAAATACTGAAAGTAGCTGCAAAGGATAAAAAGACATTAAATAAAACAATACCATTTCAAATATTGCAAAAAAAATTTTAAATAAAATAAACTGTAATGCCATGCCAGCTGTAGATTTTATTGTATCCATCCAGCAGCACTAGCTTGCGGGAGTGAGCGGCTGAAAAAGCGCGTGGCCGACGGACAGCACAGTTCGGAGCATGCGCGAAATCAAAAGGCGAAGCCTAGCAGAAAAGTGCACGAGCGCGAAGAGAGCAGAAGCAATCCCGAGGTAACGCGCCTGCGCCAAGTCAGATGTAGCATTACATTTAACGGGACACCGACAGGAAAATAACATAACGTAGCAGTAGCAAAAAAAGTGCGCGTCCCCCGTCATCCACAGTAAACTCGTGAAGGTGCGATTTGCGGTGCCGCCTCCCAAACGCAGCGCTCAATCCTCAAAATTTACAAGCAAACGCAGGCGGCGTCAGGCACCTCCTCAAATTTAAAGCCTCTCAGCGTGTCGCTGCCATTCCCACCCGTACGCGATCCCCACGTACGACTTTGTCTCACCTTCCGCTAGTGATGGGCTGCTCGATACTGACGTTTCGACATTGTGTCGGGCTTTCGAAGCTCCGCTCTGAGGCTTCTTTCAAATGCACCCGTCACGTGATTTTGAGGCACGCTAGCGTCATGACGTCATTGATATCGCTGCAGTCAGCAGCCGATTTGGTCAGTTGCTCGTCCGCTGAACGGCTTTGGCTCAAAGTGTAATGGCAGTTGTCCACATTGCAGCGGTGACGTGCGCTGCCCCGAGTCCAAATCCTAATTGGGGCTCGCGTGTTGTTCTTACCTGAAGCTAAAACAGTTATGTAGTACTTGTCTGTAAGTTAAATATATTTTGAAGACATTATGTAGTATATTGGCGCAATCAGCTACGAAGAATTGACCATTCACAACCTGCTTCGGCTACCAAGAATTGGCCAATGACGGCTCGTGTTGGCTACCAAGAATTGGCGAATCACGGCTCGTGATGGCTACGAAAACTCGGAAAGGGCGGACCAGCCTCTTGTCAGTTCATGGATTCTGCTAAAGCTTGTCGAGTCACACAGACGCTCTGCGAATTGCGTTTATTTTTGAACTTTCTCAAAATGTTACTGACGAGTGTCGGTTTGTGCAGATATATTTACATTCAAGTTCACATCTTCTGAATGATGTTTTTAAACATTCTTGGTGCAGTTTATTACATTTATTAAATATGTGTGCAAAACGGAAAGTAAAGAAAGATATAATTATGTGTAAATATAATAAACATTGAATTGTATAATCCTAGTTGGATTTTACAGAATGAGCTTTAAAATAATAATATTGTGGCGCTCTGGGTAAATAATAACAGGAGCACTCGCAGCTGTCAGGGCCTCTTCAGTTTTATTTTAGTTAAATTGGTCGTATACTAAAGTAATGGGGCAATCTCGTTGACTCCGGAAATCCACTCACTCCCAGCTCACACCAGGAACCCCAACACGCCCCCAAAACAAGAACCCCCAGGTGTGTCCGCCCCTCTCAATTAGAAACCTCCCTTCCACTCCTCCTTCTCCCTCAGACAAGGCTAGAAAGCATTGCCTGCACGTTACAATATGAAGTGCTGTATAATTATAAAAATACAAATCATAGAAAGTGAAAACTTTTTTTTCTTGACTTCATCTTTGCCAATTTAAAAACTTTTTTTCAATGCATTGTTTGGGTGAGTTAATTTTTATCTGAAAACATGTGCACATATTTCCTACAGAAGACCCTAGGAAAGTCTTTCTGGTATATAAAGACCAATAATTCGTAATGAATTTCTGCAGTGAAAATTATATAGAAAAACAAGTGACTGATTTGTTTTTTATTTTTTTATACTTAACACTTATTTCATAAATCGTTCATATCAATGCCAATACAGAATAATAATAATAATAATAATATATAGTTATACTCTATATTAACACTAATGTTATAAAATATGCTTATAAAATAGACCTACACCTTTAATGCTCAGACGAGTCTAATCATGCTGTAGAACAGCGTATATAATTATAATTATAATATATAACTATATGTGTGTGCTGTTTACCAGAACACATATACTTGTTTTACGCTAAGTATATAAACATTCCCCTTTGCAATATTTCCAAATATTTACTTTTACCAACTCCGAATTAATTCAGTGTCAGCATCAACTAGAATACAAGGCTGAGCAAAATCATTTATTCATTCTTATTGTACCCCTCTTAATTATCTGTGCAGCCGTCTGAGACCACGGTAAAGGTGCTATATAAGTAAGTAAAATGCATTATTATTTATTATAATTATGATTCAATAGAATACAATGCGTGTTGTCCATGTGTTCCTTGACAAATCAGTCATTCATTAAACAGTTTTTATTTAATCAAAAAGAAAAACAAACAACTACATGTGCAATGTAGGATTCAAAGCACTGTTCGTTGAAGATAAAGTTTTCTAAAAAAAATATTTTAGAGAAACATTTTTCCATTCAGCAATGTGCCATGAGCGGGATTCGAATCCTAATCCCTGCGATAATTTCTGGTAGATCGTCTCTCAACAATCGCAGCTGCACCTCGACTAATACGCGATATTCTTAACGTTCTCTGCTCCTCACCTGTCGTGTTACCCAAAGCATCAACACGGAGTTTCATTCAAGGCTTTACCGTCCGTCCTGTCACACACATATCCTCTACATAGTGTCCAATAATAATAATAATAATAATAATAAACTGGCAGGTGGCTTGTCTCCCGTTATGTGAGCTCGTCTGCCGCCCCTCACTTACACTGGCACGCGTTACACTGGGGGGTGGGGGGCAAATGCAATGGAGAATACCGACAATGTACACCTTCAGAAGTGGAATAAATCGACTGTACACTGAAGGATTACAGTGCCAAACGTAAAAATACAAAGGAAAACATTCCTGATAAATGAGGTTTTGTTAATTATAAACAGCGTAACATAACTGTTATATGTGTTGTTACTTTTTTATTTACTCTCACCAAACGTTACATTTCTACATAGGAAATGAATATGGGTAATATGTTAATAATCATTCTCACTAAAATACACTGTCAAAATATATTAATGAGCAAACCGAGACACATTGGCCTTTTATCACAAAGCGTGTGCGCTGTCATTTAGGACACAATGCATTGTTAACGTCACGCACTCTCTACTGACGCGATGTCACAAAAACACAGAAACAGCGCAGTCCATGAAACTCACAGCCTCCTTGATTTCTGACCTTATGATTAGTTGTCAATATCATATAAAAAAGTCATTTTAAGAAGATGACAAGTCTGCTACAGTCAGTTCAATAAACGCTCTGTTTAAAATGTTTGCATATACAGAATATAAAACAGAATCTCAATGAAGTGTGACTCGTGATTAGTAACGAATAATATGTGACGCTGAGAAATTATAATTCATAATTACGGGAACAAATAAAAACTACGACTTCCTAAAACGGACACTGTAAACGTAGACATTTCAATAACTCATTGAGGAGGCTTGTGTGTTTATTTCAATATCGATTTAAGAGCTCAGTAAGCCACCTGTTGTACTAAACGGCCGCTCAAACAGCACTGAACAGTAAATCGTTAGTGTTGTTTTAACTCTTACTAAAGGTGAAACGTTTAGTCAGGAGAGTAAATAAGTAACTCTAATTAGTGTTGTTTTAACACCATACAAGTGTGATTCATATCTACAAAGAGTGAATAAAATACCCTGACTGGTGCAGATTTAACACTGATTATCGGTTCATAATACATATGAAGAGTGAAAGCAAACTCTGAACAGTGTTAACATTAGGCCTGCATCCATTGGAACAAAAATTTTAAAAATCTAATAAATTGATATTTTAGTAACATTTCTGGACAAATGAATTTCAGTTAAATTTTTCTTGTCTTGTGTTAAGGGTTTAAAGATGGTAATAAATCAAATCTACTCATATCTTACTTTCTTTATTGAGCATATATATATATATATATATATATATATATATATATATATATATATATATATATATATATATATATATATATATATATATATATATATATATATATATATATATATATTTATATTTGACTAAATACAACTTAAATAACTTACTGTCTGTAATTACACTCAGATATAAATCCAGTATAAAAGTTGATATCAAACAATGGAGAAGCACCACATACATGCTGTCATCTGGTCCACATGAACACTGAAGATCAAACGGTCTATAAAAACGCAAACTCTGCAACTCAATGACAGCTTCTTTTTCTTCCCCATCACATAAAGTAAAGGCATGGTAATGCTCATTGAACGAAAGTGTTACCAGAGAATTCACCAGAAAATAAATACTATCACGCATCAACAGAATTTGTGCGATTCTGGAAAAGACTGGAAGCTCGTCTTGTATCTCATTACAAACAATAAGACCGATTCAATATTCTGCACCATCCATTTTAACCCAATTAGTGCAACAGACATTTTCATTATGTGGAATTGAAAGAGACATAGCCAATTCATCAACAACACCAGACTCTTCAAAACGGTACAAAGACATTGGACCATATTCTTTACGTTGGAATGTCAATGCGTCCCAATGATACCCAATAGCCATCTGGTGTTTTTTGGCTAAAGACTTGGTGATGTTTTTAAAGTTCTTGAGAGTGTTTTTGAAAAGCTTATGCTTTGCTTCAAATCTCATACTCCAAGTGTGCAAAAGAGGACCAATTTTCCTAATGCAAGATGGGTAATGTATCATGAAATGATGTTTGGGTATTAAATTTCGGTCTGGGTACAAGAGCTTAAAAAGTTGGTGGTGTTCATGAATGAAGTGCTTAAGTACTACAGTCATCCCATAAGTAATGCTTGGTGAAAAAATAATGTTCATTATTTGTAACAAAAGAAGCAGTAAGTTCCAGTTTTGATTTGCAAGTGGAACAACATCCCCAAACAGTAAGGGGGTGTTCCTTACAAGGCATAGAGTTTGAACTGAATTCAAGCCCAAACTGTTTCCAGTGTGGTCCAAGTTCACATTTGTTGGACGGTTTTTACGTTCCATGTAACCATAGTCATATGAATTGATACGTGAAAGCAGCTCTTGCTTTGAGAGAAAATGTTCAGTCAAATAGGCAAACAACAACTTGAGCTCATACTGAGCCACTCCTTCAAGGACATCATGCATGATGTCAAAGGAAAAATTGTTGCACACATGAAAAAATTGTAAAGTGTTTAGTGCTGAATTTCTCTTGACCCCATAAACCTTGTTAAGCTGTGGGTCTGATTGAAGAGTTTCACAATGCATTTGGAAACTTTGCTCATCACGCATTATGACCCTGTGATCATCCTCGCAAAATACATCTTGAGCATCCCATTTACTTATCAAACACAATCGACAAAAATAGTGGCTACTGAAGGACTCTGTAAAGCCAAGAATGGAGTGAAGTCCTAAGTTAGCGCCTGTAATTTGACATATTGTTCCATATGTTCTCTCAGATGATATAGGCAAATGCACTCCTTCACTCTCAAGAGTTTTAAGGTCCAAAAGCAAGGGCTCGAGAATCAAATCAAAGCCGTATTTCTTAATATCTAAAGAATGAAACAGAGACACTAAATGAATGTTTAGAACTGATGAATTAAATTGTGGGGGTAAATTTCGCAAAACAAAATACAGACATCCTACTTTGTGAATTCCATGTTTTGAGCCAAGGGGATTGGCGGTTTCAAATTCGTCATAATAAAGCTGTATTTATAAATAATGTGAGCATCGAGAGAACAGTGGGTGGGTTTTACAATAACTTCCATCCCTGAAGTCTTTGTATAAATTTGGAATGGATGCGATGTCTGCTTTGGTCATATTACAAATCTCTGGGTTTCTGAACATGAATTTCAAACTCTCTAAAACAGGAATGTATATAAATGTATCATTTACAGGCACCTGGCAATAAGTAGCCATTTTTTTGTTCCATCTACTATCATACCGAACACCTAAAACTATTTCAACAGGCTCAACAATTCCCCATTTTTCAGTAAAGTAACTATTTCTTTTAGAATCTGTATTGAAAAAAGCAAAGGGGTTTTCAAAATCATTTAAACTATGTTCTACTTCTGACTTTAAAGAATCGTTCACAGGAAAAGCAGAGAGTACTCTGTGCTGAATCTCAGAGTGTATCTCAGTTACCAATTCCTCTAGATCCCAAAAAATTGATGATACTACATTAGTGGAAGCACCACTTCCTTGTATTTTTGCTACAATATCTGCACACATATTTTTCACATCACCTGGTGAAAAACCAGACTCACTGTTCTCAAGATTCTCTGCATCTAATACAGACTCATCACCTAAAGTACGTGGTGTCTCTGATGTGTTGTCTTTGGAAGATAAATGTCTATTTTCATTCGCAATGCTTTCAGGGATGTACTGGGATGGATGACTAGTGTCTAAATGTTTTCGAAATCCAGAATAAGTGCTAAATTGGTTTATGCGTGTTTCTTGTCCACAAATCAACTTGAATTTTACAGTGGGATAAAAGGCATGCTCGAACCTTAAATGTGAAATGAGTGACTGACTAGATTTATATAATGCTTTGCATTTAAAACAAGACGGCATTCTCAGCTGCTTTACAAATATTAGTCTTTCAGTAGTTTAGCGCGAAGCTATTTTACTCTTGGGGACTCTCTCGTCTTGCCTATATCAATTTTGTACATGGTCGTTTGAATGAAAGTGTAGAAGTTTATGAGTGCATTGTCATATGTTAAATTAAAAACAAAGTGAGCTTTGAAAAGATCGTCGAATGCATTGAGGGAACCAACCACCTGACAGGGGATGAGATTTTTGTCAAGGACTACATAAAGGTTGTCAATCTGGTCTTGGCTTCTTCCTACAGCAAGGAGGTAGGGCTGCCATCCTTCTCTTTGCTGAACATGTTCATCAATGCTGTTGCAAGACTATAAAGAAACAAGAAAGTATTACATTAAATTACATTACATTAAAGTATTACATTAATCAACTAGGCCTACTAAGAACATGTGTAAAACAAAAACAGTTTACACACACCCTTATGAACCCTTTTTACCTTATGAAACACAACAAGGAGATCAGCAGCCCTGATTTTGGCAGTTCTCTTGCCTCCCAGTTGAGGTGGAAGGAGATGAACGAGCAAAAGCAGAGTGGCCAAGTCACTAATCTGACAATAACAAAGATGAATTCATTAATTAGCCTTAACCTATCATATACATTTGTTGCTACACAGGTCTTATAACTAAAAAATACTAAAATCTTTGTTTCTGATATAATAATAAGGTAATAGTATATGGAAATACAACTTACTGCAATTGTCTTCACCGATTGTCTGTTTTCTTGCTGATGAGATGAGGGAACGCACAGCAGGAGTTAAAGTCAAGCCCATGGCTTCGTCAATGATTCCTGGCTTGAATACAGTGTTCCACTTTTCCAGCAATGTATTAGCTGTTTCAGGATTGAAGAGGAGTGTGAAGTCTTGGTTAACCTTTAAAATACCAAAATCATGCATTTCAGGACCATTAGGTAATTTCACATTATTATTTTCACATTATGCCAACCACTGGATAAGCCTACCAGTCCTTTGGTGTCTAAAAACCGTGGAAATGTTTTCAGAATATCCATGGTTTTATCTGGGTCATGGACAAGACCATGTCTGTGATGGAATGTTTCCTTCATTTTAAAGAAGATCAAACCTTCTTCAGAAGTATGGCGGAGCAAGGCAATGGCCTCTCTCACTGCGTCTTCATCAAGGTGCTCTTCAGGGTTGATGGATCTCTTCAAGGAAGGTCCTCCTAGTTCAGAGCTAGCTGTATCACCCTTAGCAGCACGATGAGATGTATTTGTCTGCACCGTCTTTAGTCGCCAGGCAAGGTAGCCAGTTCCGCTGTCAACATCATAGAAGTGCTCCTGCACAATTAAGAAACAAAAGATTCACTTATCATTGTGATCACAGTCAAAGCAAAATACACAATAGAATTCATGGATCTCGCAATGCTGGAAAAAGTGTCACAATACCAAGGGCATACTGCTCTCTTTGGTTCCGTGTAGGAATCCGCCTTAAAATGATTGAAAGGATTTCAAAAGAAAGGTGTATTTAGCCAGTATTTTTAAGATCAACAGCTGGTACATCCCAGATACTGCCTGACTGCATAATTATGCAAAGTATAGGGAATATTAAGGTTAAATTCAGATCAAATTACATAGGGGAAAAATAAATGGACTTACCCATGCATCTCTACCATGTGTCCAACCAGTATGTTGACAAGAACACGCCTTGTTTCACTTGTCAGAGTGTTTTTGGACCTGCACTTAGCAAGTATGGCATCGCCACCGGCTTTGTGGTTTAAGGCAGCAAGGACAACCTTCAAAACAACTCAAATACATGAGTTCTGAATTCAGTATTTAAAGTTGTTAACTGATTAGATGTGATTAACAATATAGACTTTAAGTAACTTATACAAATGTAGAAAGAGACCAATGTTATAATTAAAGGGCAAATAATATGACCGTATGGCAAAATATGACAATGCTAACAAACAGAGCAAGACAATGACATTTATATTTTGATGCTGTAGGATTACAAAAAATGCAAATGCAATGCAGAGATAAAATTTAAAACCTCTTTGGCGGCTGCTGCTGAATCTTCTAATTTTTTGGACCTCTTGGTCGGATGCTCCAGTGTTTGGTCTTGGTCACTTGATGAACGGCTAGATAAGGACAAAGTATCAGTGCAGGAACTGCTTCCTGGAGCTAACATCTCCAATTCTGGAAGGAAAAATAAGCATTCTAAGGGATGAGGATATGACAAAATAAAAGAGAAGAGAACCAAACCTACCAGTATTGTTGTCTCTGACTGTTAACATAATGTCAGGTTTTGCTTGAAGTAAATCATGTAAAATGTCCTCCTCAATCTCAGTTTCAGTGTCATCATAAATACGAAGAGCTTGTGAACTAAAAATGAAGTATGAAAATTACTCCAAGCATGAAAAAAGCACTACAGCAAAGAACTCAAATCAGATATGAAACTTACTTTCATTTATGAAGTCCACATATGTAAATCCATCTTGAAGCTTGATGAATTTTTTGGAGTTCCAAAACTGAACTTTAACAAGCATGTCTTACACCTGAATGAGAAACATTAAAAATCGCACAAAATGAGAACAACTTGCATTTAAAATAAATACCGCGTATGCACAACATAAAAAAATCTCTTTAGAGCTCCGTGGATTCGTTGTTTCTGTTTTAACTTGTATTACGTTACATAAACGGCTCTTGGACAGGAGACGTTCACGACCAGCACACAGGACTTTTCCAACCGGCCAGTCCGCCACTGCACTGAACCACGTCACACAAAAAAGTTTTAAGTATATGCCAGTTAAATGTATTTCTCGTAACACACTCGCTACACATACATGCACTTTAAATGCAAATTAGCCAGCGTTAAAATGGAAGCCCGGTTTTTACCCTGTCTTCATGTCTGCTTCGGTGGTGTTGGCTAGACAAATGTACTTAGCCTAGCTTTAAAAGAAGCCACGAAAACTTGCTAGATATAAAATAAAGGCACAGACACGTACTGGAATTGTAATACTATTCAAAGTTAATGTTGGATTACCTGCGTAATTTAAGTTATGGCGAAAATGGGTCGAAAAAAATAAATGAAATTCATGACAGCATATATGAAGCTGATATAAAAATGAACAGTGTTCTGTTTTAATGTATTTACCTCGTGTGGAGTTCTTCAGAATCGTAAAATGGTGCCTAAAAGAGAAGTACGATAACAATTAACTATTTCAACTAGGAAGGTAATACTGCTAAAACAATTAACATACAACAAATTGTACATACTTATTCGTAAAACCATAAATTAAAGCAAAAACCAATCGACATACGGATTATTTCTTTACCTCTGTAATTTCAGCTGCCTCAGAACTTGTCTTCCACGCCTAATGAATGGGAGGAGCTTCAATTAACTTCTAGCCAGTGTTTTCTGATTGGATCACTAGGAAACAATTCACTTACTGGGGACTTTTCAACTATGTTGGTGTTAATAACATTTTAATGAACACTGGAATCAACTCCAGGCAGCTCTGACATGACTAACACTGGAAATTCAACACTAGCAATTTTGCTGTGTAAAATTATTTTAATTTAAGAAAATATTTTATTTTTCTACTGTGCTGTGAGTAAGATGGCGTTGTGCTGATCGCCTCTCTGGACCTTGAAGATATGTTCACGAGGAGAGATGTTACTGGTAAAGTCTGAGGCTTTTTATGACAGCAGGTCACGATGTGTTTATCCCGCTGCTCTTTGCTGATTTGACTCGATTTCTGACACAATTCCTTTAAATGTTTCAATGCTTCGTGAGGCTTCACTCTGTTCATCACTAACTTCCTGGACCTGCGCAGACCCTGACAGAAGCTCCTCTGGGTCAGATGGAAGTCTCCTGAAGCAGGGAGTCCCTCGCCCTGCAGCACCCCTAGGTGACACCCAAGGACCATGACAGGATTGCCCCTCAGGACTACGACTCCCATATATTCCTGCGGGTGTCCTTACTGGGTTCACACCAGCGGAGCACTGCCATCTGTTATACTGGGGGAGGAACTGCTCTTGATACTCCACCTCCATCCATTGATCGCTTTAGTTGAGCAGGATATCGACTCAGCCCCATCCCCATTCAGGTTACTCCTCCTCAAACCCTTTACACAAGAGACCCCCCAAACTGTGACCCCCGGCTGATTCAGCTGTTCTTCCATCGTTACGTGAGGATTTTCTGTGCAATAGTATAAATCAAGTTTTTCACATTTCAAGTATTGCTCTTAAAGTTAACGTAAAACTTTAAGTTACGACAAAATAAAACGTTCTGTTTAATTCACGCATGTCTAAATCGTTGTTTGACTTACACTTCCGGCAGATTCAGGAAAGTGACTCCATTTTCATTGCATGCGGTATTTTGTGAAGATTTTGTTTAGTTCTGAGGTACGTGATATTCTCTGACATTGACAGTGTGAGTTAAGGAAAGCGGTCAGCTTCATAATAATTCGCGAATAATTAACCTGCCGTAAAGGAGGAAGTCTAATAGCGTGAGCCGTGAATTGTTTGCATAGCTAAGCAGTTTACTTCGTTTCACTTTAGTTGCACTTCTTTATTTTTCTGCCAAAATTTCAGAATAGTCCTAGTTTATATAGTCTTGTTATATCAGAAATGTTAATGAATGTGCCAATTTTAAAGTTTAAGGAAGTCGAGTTTAAATAACAAAATAATGTCCACGCCATTAATACCTTGTCGTTATTGCAAATTTTCACATGAAAAACAACACATTC
This sequence comes from Polypterus senegalus, assembly GCF_016835505.1. Lineage (NCBI taxonomy): Eukaryota > Metazoa > Chordata > Cladistia > Polypteriformes > Polypteridae > Polypterus > Polypterus senegalus. The sequence goes on along the minus strand of NC_053157.1, from coordinate 253,132,586 downwards.
TGATTAAGCACTATCGATTAAAACACTGGCATCATCTAACCAACAGAAGAGTGCAGTGTTTGTACTTGGACTGTTTAGCTTTATTTAATACAATAGGAGCTTTAAAAACGCACCTAAGCCGCGTGCATTATAAAAGTGATAAATCGGAGTGTGCGACATTTAACTGTGAAAACTGTCATTTCAGAGACATTTGCAAAGAAAGGACTTATATTATTCATTTGAGCAGACACTTGAAAAACTATGAAACTGTGAAATGTCCATATTCTAATTGTATTTTTAAAACCAACATTCTTTCCACATTCCGAGTGCACATTAATAGAAAACACAAAAATCACTCGTTGAAGGATTTTAGAACATCTGTGGTGCTTGTAGAGGATGAATTAGGTGAAGCTTGCTGTACTTTAGAGGACTCTAATAATGGTGAAGATACCACAGAGGCGTGTAGCAGTAACATTTTAACAAGTATTGTTGTTGAAGGAGAAAATTTAGATTTAGCAATTGAACATAAGCTTGCTGCTTTCTTTTTGTGCATGCAAACTGTGCTGCACGTTTCACAAAATGCAGTGCAACAGATTATTGAAAATTTAAAAGAGATCTCAGAACTTTCAGAATCCCAAACCTTAAATATTATTGTAGACACTTTGAAGAAAAATGGCTGCACTCTTGGTAACTCTGATCTTGCAAATATTTCAGACACCATTCACAAAAGCAACCCATTTTTAAAAGCTTGTGAAGGAGGAACACTTGCTACTGGTCACAAAGAAAGGCTTATTTTAAGAAAACTTTGCTGTAGTTGAACCAGTTGAGTTTGTGTTCAACCGAATAAAAAACAAGTCATTTGTTTATGTTCCAATACTGAAAGTGTTAACAACTTTGCTGGGTCGAGATGATGTTTTGGAGAACACATTGAATACTCCAGTGGAGATACCAGGATATTATATGTCGTATCTTGATGGAAAGTTTTATAAAGAAAACAAACTTCTTGGTTCCAGAGAGTTCAGAATTGCTATTTGTTTGTACATTGATGATTTTGAAGTTGCCAATCCACTTGGCACTTCACGCAAGAAACACAAGTTAACTGCAGTATACTGGGTTCTTCTTAACTGGCCATCAGAATTTCGAAGCAATCTCAATGCAATACAGTTAGCACTTATAAGCAAAAGTGTGGATGTAAAAGAGTTTGGTTATGAAGCTTTTTTTGATCCATTAGTCAAAGATTTAAAGATGCTTGAACAAGAAGGTTTGTACATCAGTAAACTTTCTGGAAACATCAGAGGAACTGTGTTTGCTGTTTCTGCCGATAATCTTGCTGCACATAGTCTTGCAGGATTCCAGGAGAGTTTCAAGGTAGACAAATTCTGTCGTTTCTGTTTAGCATCACTGAGTGACATTCAGAGCATAGATGTACGACAAGGATTATTTCAAATAAGAACACAACAGGGGCATGATGATTTAATTACTCACCTTAAAACAAACCCCAGTCTTGAGTCTGCCAGTGGTGTGAAAGCTGAATGTGTGTTGAGTAAGCATTTGACTTTTTTCCACTCTGTAACTGGGTTTCCACCAGACCTTCTTCATGATTTTCTTGAGGGTGTTGTGCCTTTTGAATTAAGTGTTTGTTTGCACAAGTTGATTAAAGATAATTATTTCACACTTGACTGCCTTAACACTATTATCCAGAATTTTCCATATGACCACTCTGATAAAGTTAATCGGCCACAAAAAATTTCACAAGCCTTCCATTCCAAAAAAACAACTGGTGGTAATGGGCATGAGAATTGGACACTGTTAAGACTCTTATCTTTGATGATTGGTAGTTTAGTGCCAGAAAAAGAGAAAACTTGGGAAATTTTAATGGACCTGAAGGATATTGTGGAACTTGCATTTTCCAAAAAATTTTCCGAGGAAACATTGTGCTATTTGGAGTCAAAACTCTCAGGACACAGACAGCTGTTTCAAGAAGTGTTTCCAAATGAAAAACTAAAACCCAAACACCATTTCATAGAGCATTATCCAAATATGATAAGATGTTTTGGCCCCTTAGTTGATCTGTGGAGCATGAGGTTTGAATCTAAGCATAGTTTTTTCAAGAGGGTAGTTCGTGATTCACGCAGTTTTAAAAACATTATAGTTACTTTGGCAAGGCAACATCAGTTATTGCTGGCATATGTTTTGGACTCGCCCAGTTTTTTTAAGCCTTTATTGCAACCTGGCAAAGTAAAGCTTGTCCAAACTCAGTTCCTTGAACCAAAGGTTAAGGATATTATCAGTAAAAGGTATCCAGGCCAAAACATGGTGTCTGTCACACATACTGTATGTTTGCGTGGAACTACTTACTCAAAAGGTATGGTAATATCTGTGGGTTCTTGTTCTGGTCTACCTGACTTTGCCTTCATTCAGAATATTTTAATAATAAATGGTGAAGTTTCATTTGTTGTTGAAAAACAGAGCTCATGGTACATTGAACATCTTCGGTCATATGAAATTGCAAGGTGTAACTATGGAGATGTAATTCTTGTTCGTCCAGAACAGCTGAATGACTTTTATCCTCTTACACCATACAAAATAAGAGGAAAGCTTTTAATTTCTCTCAAGAGATTTATCATTTGTTAGCCACTTATTGTAATTATATTGAACATCTTTTTTTATCTTTTTTAGTAACATTTGTCACTATGCTACTTCGAGTTATTCTTGGACCTGACAATATACAAAAAGTATCCATTCCCAACCCTTCTTCACTTGAAGACCTCAAAGAAATGCTATCGAAAAAGCTACAGATTGAGAAAGGATTTTCAATGCAATATGAAGATCCTGACTTTGATTATCGGCTTTGCAATCTACATAATGTGGAGGAACTTCCACCCGAAAAAGCCACTATAAGAATTTTTTGGGAACTAATGATGAGCCCAATAGAACAACCTGACAAAGACTCATCAGATGTTTCTTTTGACACTTTAGATACAGCAAGTCTGGTATCAGTAGAGTCCGGCCCAAGCTCATCCAGTTCTTGTCACCGTGTAAATCAGTGGCCATCAAAATTTCTCATACCAAGTTTTTCATTTGACGTAGAGATCCGACTCAGAAAAGGCAATGAACAATATGAGAAAGAACAAACAACTTTGAATGTGCCCCGTGATATGAAAATGGAAATATTAGACAAATTAGCCGAGCTAATGTATTCTTTCAAAGCTTACCCCACTGACAAAGAGTTTGAAGGTGTTGCAAGGGAACTTGTTTCCAAGCACCCTTGTTTGTCTGAGCCTGGACCTGAGAAGGGGTGGCAGGCATGGAAAATGAGCCTAAAGCACAAGATGGGCAACTATCGTCAAAAATTGCGCAGGCTGGTTGCTTTGAAGTCACGGTAAACCAAAAGAAAAAGAAAGGTGTTAAAAAACCAAAGCATGCGGAGATAAACTTCCTGCCTGACCATCCACCAGGTATCAATGAAGAAGTACTGGAATGTGAAAGGAGAGCCATGGTAGATGAACTTAAGAAGAAAAATTTCAACATGACCCTTCTAAATGAAAAAATGGACATTACATTCTCCATGAGACGACAAGAAATTGTTCAAGAACAACCTTTAGTGTCACTTGTAAAAGAGAAATGGCCAGGCCTCTTCTTACAGCATCAGGTAATGTCATATGTGAATTTGATTTCATTTTTTAATATGGGATTTTATAAATATTAATGCCATTGGTAATTTCTGTATGTATCTTTCAGGTGTATGGAGAATTCAAACGAATAACGGGAATCGACCTGTATAAAACCTTCCTGTTTGCTTTGGAAACGTATGCAAATGGGCTTATTCGCTTGTTCAGAACAAAAGGAGGTGATGAAATCGGGACCCTTTTGGAAAGACTTGATCAGCAGGTGATAATCAAGTTCTGGTTAGTTAGTGCCAGTCATTTAAAGAAATAGTTAAATGTTTTTTCTGTAATTATGTCTAATTATATTTTGACTAAGCTTTCAGGGTTCATGTGGACTGTAAACTTTGTTTCCTCTCAAGATTTCTACTTATTATTGTTTAAGTAGGGTGTTTTTTTTTGTCATCCTGGTTATTGACAAATGTGTATAAGGCTGCCTTGCAATCATGTCTATTGTGTCTGTCAATTTAGTTGCATAATTCTTGTTACATTACATACTATACCTTACAGTAGACATTGTATGTAACACCATGTTGATACCATGTGTTCAATATAAATGCTTAAATGTTTTCAAATGGACACTCTGGATGAAGCACCAGTTCAGATACTGTATTATAAACACACACAAGCACCGACACACTCACACTCAGACAATTTAAGCCAAAGTAAATTTTGTTCATAAAAATTATAAATGTATTTTATTCATGTAAAATACAAATTCAGTGTGTTCATGTGTTCCCACCCTGTTATGTGATCCTTACTTTCCATTTATGTTTTCATCCATGGGTAGACCAGGTTTCATATATGAATTTTTTTGAACAGTGTAGAACTTCAACATCTAATTCTACATCTTTAAGAAGTGATGTTTAAACTTCCAATAATTTAGAAGCAGAAAGATTACCCAGTATACTTCTAATGGTGATTTGAAAAATGTAAAACATTAAATTAAACGGGAAGTGAGTTTCCTCCCACAAACCAATGAAAGACCGCTTAGGTCTAACTAAATTGTCCAGGTGTGAGTGTATGAGAATTGTGGGGGTCTGTCTGTGTGTACCCTCTGGTAAACTGGCACCCTATTGTGCCTCTTGTTGAGTCCTCTGTGCTCCCAGAATAAGGCTCCGGCTAACAGTGATGTTGACCAGCATAAGCGGCCACTGAAGTGTGACATAAAAAATATTTTACATGTGAAACTATTTATGCATTTAAGAAATGTATTCATTAACATGTATTTTTAAATGTATTGAAATGTAAATATATGTTGTGATATCAATATAAGAAAGCTTGTCTCTCCTTTTTGTTGTTTTATAATACCATAAATCTTTCATCTTTCCAGACTACAGACATAACTGAACACCGTAGATCAGTTGCATTGAAAGGCCTTCCACATTACCTGAGAGAGCACACACCACTATTGAAGACTTGTTTGGTAAGTTTTTTTTTTCCCCCCAATCATCATAAAACTAACAACTGTTGTTCACAATGGTGTATTACAACATTTGTTTTTATATGTTTTTAAGGTAACTAAGTCAAAGGAATTGGACACTCAAGGTGTGAAAATCATGATGATTGAAATGGTCAGAGATGAAAAAGATTCCAGGACACTAGACAGCATGGCAGTTGTGATTGAGGACACTGTTGTGGTTGAAGGACTGCCAGATTATCCCACTGCTTTTTGTGTACTGTTTGGGTTGATTTATGCCTTAAATATGGAGTATCCCAAAGAATGGAAGTACACATTTGAGACCATTCAGAAGGTCTTTCTTAATCTTGGAGAGCAATGTTCGGCTCGCACCCTGTCTTTAAAAATAAGTTGTTGCAAGTTCTAAAGCTTTAACCTGGTGTATCAATTATGTTGATATTCATTTTGCAAGATTAGTAATTATATATAAGTAAAATCTGTTGATTGAGGGTAAATGATGTGCAAACCTTTATTAGTTTTGTCTTTTTTGCAGTTTGTAAATATTTAATGTTTTTGAATATCTTTATTTAATTTGAGATGTTTAAAATCTTTGACGTTTTATTTGTTTAGATCTTGAAAGAATGGAGTAAAACATCTCTTCTCAGGTACAAAAATATTGTCTTAGTGTCTGTTATATGGAAAATGTTTTGTTTTATTGTGTTTAAATTGTTTTAACATGAAACGAAAAATGCTTATTAGGTGTCTCTGTTAAACAGATGATTTAATTTGCTCTTGTTGAACATCAATACTAGTGGTTTACTTAACACTAATGTTTTTCACAAATTTTAACAGATATGTTTTCATTGGTGTCTGTTGAGAGAAAATAATAAACAGTTTTGCTAAATAAATTCAGTTTTTCATTTATTTAATGAGCTTTTTTTAGTTAATCCATGCAAGTAATATATTTTTGTATCACATATCAATTTAAAAAAATAAAGTAACAAATTACATCACTCTTTTTAAGTTGGGTTGTCCAACTTGTTTTTTTAAGCCCTAACACAAGTTGGTAGACACAGTTGTGCCGATTTACAGCACCTGAAACTTTAAATTGAGCTTCGTCGGTACTCGTAATTTTATCAGTGATGCCATTGCCTTGTCTTTCTTCATTCATAACCATTTTGCGGAATTGTAAATGGCGATCATGATCATCCTCTAATAACCCATGAATCCATCTTGGCCGATTCATTTACAGCCTAAACATTACATTAGACGTTCTCATGTTCAGGGTTGCAAAAATAAATAAAAGAAGGAAAGAAAAAGTATATTTGTGTTTCCTAAGAATAAGAATAAATAATTTTAAGCCACATTACATTAATAAATATTTATAGTTATTAATAATTATCTTTATAACTACATATAATTTATTTGATTAAAAAATGACTAAAAACAAAACAAAGAAACGTTTCAAAGAAAGGACCAATAATGGGGGTGGTCTCACCAAAGTGAAGCTGTAACTTTTTTGGCAAGGTGCTTAGAAATGAGTTACTTTAATTTAAAATTCATAGATAGCTTAAGTCTGAGTCTAAAAGACATTTCTGCTTGTCCCAAGTCACATCAATTCCTGTCATTCTTACAGCGGCCGTCGCTTCAGTGATGCTGCCTTACAATAAGCGGGCAGTTCACCATTACAGTGGGCGTGTCGTGAATGACGTAGTAGCTACTGTCTCCACCGCCTGCTGCAGTTCCTCTCTGTTTGCTCTTATGAGACCCTCGTGCTCAGACTTCTTCACGGCCACAAGATCAAGCAAACGTGCGGAAGGTGAGACAAAGTCGAACGTGGGGATCGCGTACGCGTGCGAATACCAGCAGTGAGGAAGATCGCGACATGCTGAGCGGCTCTAAATTTGAGGAGCTGCCTGAGGCCGCGTGGTTCGCTTTTAAGTGTTGGGGATTGAGCGCTACGTGGAGGAGGAGGCGGCGGCTCAGCAAATCGCACCTTCACCAGTTTATTGTGGATGACGGGGATCGCGTACTTTTTAGCTGGTGCTACGTTAATTTATTTTCCAGTGAAATGTAATACTACATTACATCTGACTTGGCGGAGGCGCGTTAACTCGCTTCTGCTCTCTTCTCGCTCGTGCACTTTTCCGCGCTGCTTCGCCTTTTAATTTCGCGCATGCTCCGAACTGTGCTGTCCGCCGTGCACGCGCTTGTTCAGCCGCTCGCTCCCACACGGCTCCGTCGTTCATTTCTGATTTTTCCCGTTCTCTGCGTGTTCTTTGTGTTTTTTTCCTCTAAAGCCATCATCGACAAACTGTGGCGTTGAACAATTTAACTTTACAGGGTGCGTTCAGGTTTAATTTCCACCAGTTTGACTCATTCTGAGACCTATTAGTAATAATGTAAATTATTTCATTTTGTGGTGTTTTCTTATCAGGAAAGATGCTCGTACGGTTTCACTGTAACAGGGAGACTTTGATTTGTTTAATGGGGAATAAAAAATACAAACATTGCACAAGCTATTAGTGCTGCTGGAGGGATACAGTAAAATCTACAGCTGACAGGGCATTACGAGTACATTTTTGTGATATTTTAAACGGTTTTGTTTTATTTAATGTCTTTTATCCTTTACGACTACTTTCAGTATTTCTGTATACTTTGATACTTTAGCTTACTAGAGATGTTCGTGTTAAATGAAGAACAGGACTCGAGCCAATCGGGCTGTTTGTGTCGGACCACATGAAGCCATCAAAATACAAAATGTGAAAACTACAGAGCTCAGCAGAGCCACGACTCGACTATTATGGGCTGGAGCTCAACTGTCTGTCCTCATTGTTTATCTGTAGTGATGGGCGGAGTGAAGCCTCACGAAGCATCAAAACGTTTGAAGAAATTGTGTTGTAGAGAAAAGCCAAGCAAAATGACCCCTTTTATTGGCTAACTAAAAAGATTACAATATGCAAGCTTTCGAGGCAACTCGGGCCCCTTCTTCAGGCAAGATGTAATGGCATATTGTAATCTTTTTAGTTAGCCAATAAAAGGTGTCATTTTGCTTGGCTTTTCTCTACATTCATAATGGCTAACACGGTACAACACCCTAGTACTTCAAGCAATTGTGTCGGAAATCGTATCGAAGCTTCGAAGCATTTGACACTCACCTCTCTAGTGACCCCTCCTGGCCATTTTCATTAACGTTACACAAACTCATGATCCACTTCAATGACGTCTGTTATAACTCTTATTGCTTTTATTTTATATATATATATATATATATATATATATATATATATATATATAACTAACGCCGACAAGCAGAATGCACGCCTCACTCATGGATTCCCGGCTCTTTCAATTAGTATTTACTTTTGCACTACTATCATTATAATCGCTCCTGTATTAGTATTATAATTAACCTTCATCTTTTCTGGAGATCACATTTAATAGCCTTAAATGTTTTTTTTGGTTTGACTTAATTAAAATGGAGTAGACGGAAAGTAAAGGTTTATCCCTGTACTTTGCCTTGATATAGGTAAGCACATTTGAGAAAGAAAAGGTGAAATCCTTAAATCAGTTGTTATTATTTGATCAAGTATTGAAATATTTCATTTATTAATATTTTTCAATATTTTGTGGAGCACAAAAGTAATGAATTCGCTACAAAGAAATGTCGTTGTCAATGGCTCAACTAACTAAGGTGGTTGCTTTTCAAATTCTGAGCGCAGTGCTAGCCCGAGTTCGATTGAATTAAAGACTCATCAAAATTAACAATAATAAAAAAAATGATCAGAATTGATATCTTTATAACCAATTTGAACTTAATAATTTTGAGAGATACTGTGGAAGGATCGCATAAGAGATCTGTTTGGGAATCATCACCACTCAGAATCGCCATCTAATTGCGGACGGCAGCTCACGTATTTACATGAATTCATCTTCTATTCATTGCCATTTGACGTCCATGAACCCCTCCATTGAATAAGATGATAACAAACCCACTGTGGCAGATCAAGTTGAATTTGCTCTGCTGCACCAAACATTCAAAGATGTCAATCCGAGAGGCTGAGAGACACGGCGCAGATCAGTCACCGGCACACTGACACACAGACACACACGGGACACTCCAAGGTGAGCGCTGCACATATCAAGGTCGGCATTAAAGATCCTCTTGAGTGCTGAGGCAACAAAAAGCAGCGGGATAAACACATCTGGACCTGCTGTTGAAAAAAACATTTGCTTTTAACCGCAGCATCCCTCCCTCGTGAACACATCTTCAAGGTCTGAACAGGCGATCAGTAAAACATTGTCTTACTCACCGCACAGTGCAATAATAAAACATTTCCTAAAACATATAGTTGTCCTGTCTGTATCATTCCTGAGAAATCTTCCAGTTACAGAGGCGCAATCCCAGTTACTAACACATTTACCCTAATCCCCCAATACTCAAAGTAAGATCACATTCCAACTTATTAATTTAATATTAAAAAATTTAAACTGCTAAACCCGCTATCAACAACTACAATAACAGTTGAAATCGTCACTCAAATCATTTTTTTTGTTATACTGTACTGTAGATATAAAACAAGACGCCCATTTCCATTTGATATATTTTTATTAGTGTTCTCGCCTTGCCTGCTTTTGTTCCACAGTGAAATCTGCTGTTAAATGAAAGAATAAATTAAAAAAAAAACTCTTATGGGTGACAATTCACAGTGGGTGGACGTCGGATCCAAACCCACACAAGCCTTATTATGGAGCAACAACGCTACCGCGGCACCACTACTGTTTTCAGCAGGGACGATCTATATCATGTATGTTTTTCCATGTATGTAATGAAAACGAAAACAATTGTATATAGATGTATACATGACGGGCGGCACGGTAGCACTTCTGCCTCGCAGTTAGGAGACCTGGGTTCGCTTCCCGGGTCCTCCCTGTGTGGAGTTTGCATGTTCTCCCCTTTTAATGCGTGGGTTTCCTCCGGGCACTCCAGTTTCCTCCCACAATCCAAAGACATGCAGGTTAGGTGGATTGGCGATTCTCAATTGGCCCTAGTGTGTGCTTGGTGTGTGGGTGTGTTTGTGTGTGTCCTGTGGTGGGTTGGCACCCTGCCCAGAATTGGTTTCTGCCTTGTGCTCTGTGTTGGCTGGGATTGGCTCCGGCAGACCCCCGTGACCCTGTGTTCGGATTCAGCGGGTTGGAAAATGGATGGATGTATACATGACATACGTTCAGTGTTGCATGGGGCAAAGAATGGATATTTATCAGAGTATTTTAGTGAGAGATGTGCCGTCACCCGTACTGCTAAAGCTCTTCTTTACAGCATTATGTATTCTACATGTCGGCATTTGTATGATGTATAATTTATAATTTTATTTTTTGCCACAAAGTATTATCGGGCACAATCATTTAACATGTATTGACATTGACCTCTATATTTTAAGAGTCTCTCTGACACTTAACTCTCTAGTTATATTTTGTAATTCGTATTGACATTGCACACTTCAGTTGATGTAGTTAAGTGATGGACTGAAACGACAATTCAGGTAGATGCTGAGAATTCATTATTGTTCTTGTGGATTGCTGTGATTTCCTTTGTTTGATACACAGTGTCAAAGATATATTGTCATATATCAACTTTATATATATATGAAAAGATTAGGTAAATTGTGCAACTTTTTTATGGACTGCTTAATTTTGTTCAAAACCATACATCATATAATATACATCTATAAATATATATTTTTTTCATCTTCATTAGGAGAATACAACAATGATATATCATGTCAATTAAACAAATTTAATGTGCATATGTCAAACAACATATTTCTACATCTGCTGCAGTTAGAACAGGAGTAGTAGTTCAGTTGTGCGGAGCTCGTTAATTATCCCGATTAGCTGGCTCAGTGGTGTTGCAACTGTCTGTCAGTGAAAACACCAGGGGTTCGCGGTGTTGATCCTCCTCTTGAGCAGGGAACATTGAATGTGACAGTGACTGCGGGGGATTGTGTAACTGGAAGATGGTTTAAGAATATAGAAACGACAAAAGCTTAGTCTTTCAGTAATTCTATTTACGTCAATTATTTACTCTGTTGTGCTGCAGTTTGGAAGATTACTTATTTACCCCGCGCAGCCTTTGATAAGATGCATGAAAGGATGTTGCTGACAAAGTCAAGTGCTTTTTTGAAAGTTTGGCTCCAGATGTGCTTATCCAGCTGCTCCTTCTTCTCAGTACTTGAGTGATCTTTATGTTCACCTCTGGATGAATTCGCAAAGTTTCTTTACAGCTTTTTGTCTCATTAACGTAGAAATCCCGAGGCTTTCCTAAAGTTGTAGAAGACACTGTTGATGGCGCTGATTCTGTTTTAAAGACAGTTGTGATTAGTTATGCAGAGCTCGCTTTTACTCACATTGCTTTTTGTAAATCAATAATAGAAATCAGCTACAGATCTGGGAATCACTGAATAGTAAAAACGTTTAATGAGGAGTGTCGTGCGCAGATACAAGTCGGCTTTGGTGAAGCGTTTCTTAGCCTCTCTGATATGATCGACATGGGGTAGAAGAGACGCTGGATTGTTATAATACGTGCTGCCTTACGCAAAATAAGCTTATTAATTTGTTACAGATTCTAGGTGGACACGATTCCACACTAAGGAAAAAGGTGCCCCATTTAAATCGTTCATAATGTCTCCAAACTATATTTAACTTACAGACAAGTACTACTTAACTGTTTTATACAAAATCCTTATTTCAACATATGCGAGCCCCAATTAGGTTTTGAACTTGCGTTAGCGCACCTCACCGCTGTAGCATGGACAACTGCTGTTAAGCTTTGAGCCAAAACGCTTTAGTAGAGTAGTGAGTGACCAAATCGACTGCTGACTGCGCTGATTTCGATGACGTCATTACGCTAGCGTGCCTCAAAATCACGTGACGGGCGAATTGGATACTAGCCTTGAAGCGGTGCTTCGAGCTCCAGTGTTTCGAAAGCTCAGTATCGAGCGGCCCATCACTAGCTGGAGCTCAACTGTCTGTCCTCATTGTTTAAAGTGTTGAGCAGGGGGTCAGTCATGGGGGGCTGAGAATGGGCCCCAGTGTTCACAAATAAGGGGGGGCAAACCGACAGACGGCGTTTACTGTGAGTGCAGGGCTTTGGAGATTAGGGGCGATTGGGGAAATATCTAGTTAGTTTAAAATATGAAAGTTTATGTGAAAAAGTTATTTTAAAATGAGAGCAGATTACGTAGCCTCATGACTTTGAAGTAGAAGAGCCTTTTGAATTTTATTTTCTTTAAGTAAAGCGTGTTTGAGAAGCAATGCAGTTATGAGGAATATGTGAAGAAGCGTTAATCCAATGGCAGGGACTTTAAAGTGAACCAATTCTTTACATCCCAGTGACGTTACTTCATATTAAGAATTGTGTTCTCGGAGAAAGTCTGTGCTCAGTTTATATTAACGTATGTTAAATTACGCCAGACAATATCATAATTGGATTAATTACAGATAGCACTGACTGTGGAAGCACCTTTTTATTTTAATTTTTTATTCTCGTCTTCTTGGCTTGAATGTTGTTGTGCTGTGAACTTTTGTATGTAAGTTGATGAATATTTTGTGTGTCATTATTTGTAAGTTAGATACAGCAATGTGATATTAGTGTTTAAATCAAAATTCAAGTTTGTCTAACACTTAATCTAACGCTATGGATACTTTATTTCTCTGCTTCATGAGTGGGCTCCCTCTTAACATGCCGTGCCAAGTTCGTAACGCCATACTGCAAGTGAAAAAAACAACTACAGTGAGAGGAGAACAGATACCTTAATGGCTGTCAAAGGTGAATATTACTTAATTCCTCCTTCAGTAATCCTCCATTATTTTTTGCACAATGCTGACAGGATTAGTAACGTTACTTTACGTCTGTAGAGGTTAAGCTACGGAGTCAGAGAGGCTAATGTGATGGCTGACTAAATAACTTCAGTCAGATGAGCAGGTAGAAACTAAGTGATAGAGGAGCCATTTCAAGCTAATAATTATTTACATTGCTCTAACATAGCATTTACTTATTTTGCATAACCGGTTGAATAGCTCTAGTGAAGTGTAGTGCTGTCCATCTTACCATATTTTCTCAACATTCATTTTTTGTTCCAGCCGCTAATGATTTCTCACGTGTGTTTGTATGTTAATTAAGGATTTTAGATGCAAAATTACCTTACTGCATGTAAGCCTGATGGCATAATGATAAGATACTTCATTAACTGTAATAATCTTTCTTTGAATTTACTTATTTTCCATTTGTTAAGTTTATTTTATACTCCGAAACTGCAAGGTAAAATGTCTTTGCATCTTGCAATAGATGTCAGGTTTGACATATTTAGCAACTGAATATTACTTTGAGGCCTATACTTTTGCTGCTGCATTATGGCTATTTGTTAGACAATGTTTTTGAAAATGTAAAATTGCAACATTATATTTACAACTAGCCATGTGCGCCCAACTACGTTGCGCATGTTAAAGTTGTCTGTGAAGGGCTCCCTGTTTAAACGCGGCTGTCAGTCGTGAACTGGGCCTTTCGTCGCACAGCATTATGATTTTTTATAAGGGAAATAAAATTACAAAACAAAACCCTTGGACATTGATTCAATAGGAACGGCCTACTCGGAATCACTGTCCTAATAGTAATTATGTGGTGGTGGAGGAGCATTTCTGGTTGTCTTCGCACGACTTATGGATGGTTAATCATAAGCGGCGTCTTCCACATCGTCTTCGAGACCTTCAAAATTATAGTCTTGCCATGTTGGGATGCTAGGTTCTTCTTGATTTTCAAAATGTTGCATGACATCTACTATGTCATCAATACTGTCCCAATCAATATCGGCGAAGTTGTCAGTAAGGTACGTCTCCATAGGTTCTGTGTCCAGAATCTCATGATATACAATATTTTGTGTGAAATATTTTGTGTGCATCAGGAAGCAGTTTGTCTTGTGTCTGTGAGCTCAAAATCTTTACCTTTACTTAGTTAAAGCCTTTGCCTCTGGAGAAGGCAACATACAATTGACCTTGTGAAAACACTGATTCTGAAAGTAATATTCCGACAACCTCGAGGGTTTTTCCTTGTGACTTGTTGATAGTTATCGCATACGCTAGTCGTATGGGAAACTGCCGTCTGTGCATGTCAAATGGCATTTCAGTCGTCCATCATATCGAGGCCAATTCTTGGAATTAGTACAGTTTCACCTGCACGTTTTCCGGTAACACTTTTTGCTTCAAGCACATGCGGAAGCATTCTAGTTATAATTAAACGTGTTCCATTGCACAGTCCTTATTTCATATTCAGGTTTCTAAGCAACATAACAATTGCTCCAACTTTCAGTGTCAACTTGTGTGGTGGCAATCCTGATGGAGTTAGACAATTTAAAAATTCAATTGGGTAGTTAACGTCATCGCCACTCTGTGTGACTTTTATTTCATCTACGCTGAAGTATGTGTTGGCTTCACCTTCTAAACGTCTAAGTACTTGATCGTTCAACATCAAGGTGTCTTTATTCTTAGGACATAGAATCGCTGTGTCCTTGAATCTTTCTGGTTGGTCTAACTTAATTGTCTTTAGAAATACTTCATCAATTAAGTCTCCCGTAACTACACATTGTTCAGGAATTTTGACAGTTTCAGTACTTAAGTTGTCACTGTTCAACAGTTGACTGTTTCCAAGTTTTAGAAGCCAATCGGCAAAGGCCTGTTGGACAGGATCTGTTCGCATATTTGTATGAAATGAAAATTTTTTGAAATATTGCCATAATGGGCTTCTTTTAATACAGGCTACAATGATTGCAGCACTGTTGCCTCTTTTTTACAACAGGAAGTGTCCACCCAAAACCACTACCTTTCCTCCAAATGGAGTGTCCGGTGTGTTCATCAAGTCTTTGAGCAATCTATCGATCAGTGCTAACAAATGTCCCGACGCCATTGTGCACTCATCCCATATAATCACTTGAGTGTTAATAAGACTTCTTCCTTTGAACGATCTTGCTGTTATATTTGAGGTCGAAGTCTCAGTGATTTTAAATGGCATCCCAAATGTAGAGTGTACGGTAGCTCCATGATGCAAGAGTTCCGCTGCGATACCAGTCAAAGCTACACATTTGTAGTAGATTCCTTTTCCTCTCAAGACACGTACCAAAGCGTTGTATGTCAACGACTTTCCACTTCCTGCAGGACCTTCAAGGAAGAAGCATCTTTCATGTGATTGTGGGTTTTCAACAGCGGTGATAATTTGTTGGCATGCATTAAGTTGTTCTGGGTTTAACTGGGCAACCACTTCTTCGCCTAACCTGGCCTCTTCATGAATGTCAAAGATTGGAATGTCAGGTGTCGACACCATAGTTGGTACAGGTAATTCTTTGACAGCACAGCTTGTGTTATGAATTTTGAGAATACTTTCAATCTCAATTAGAGCAAGCTGTTCGCTTTCAGGTGCAGGATGACTTCGCATGAAGTCTTCTATCATTGCATCTTTGTGCTTCTCCCATAATGTCGCTGGGTCTGCTGGATGACACAATGCACATATAATTCCAAACAGCTCTCTGAGCTTGCTTGGCATATGGAAGAGTTCCGCTTCCATCAAACATCTTTCCCATTCAGCATCGTCTCTTAACAGGCCTCTCGCTTGGGCTGCTTCTTTGAACGTATTGTAAACCAATCCGTCGACACTTTTTACATCATCAAAGCTCTGGGCACCTCTTACATGCAGAAGCAGCAGCCTTAAGTATTATCTCTCCATATCAGAAGGACTGACAGAGTACATTCTGCTAATAACATTGTTGTGGCCCCTCTTTCTTGGAGTCCATGAAGTTGTTTTTGTATTGAACACAAAGTGACTTGCTATGTCTTGGTACAAGTATTGCTGTGCAGACTCATTTGTTTGATTCAATTCAAACCACGCTGTCAATGTGGTTCTGCGTCCCGCCTCTCTTTCAAGAGTTTCAACTTCTTTACCTTCATGAAATACTACTCTTTGTTGGTTTGGCAGATGTACTGCAAGTCGAATTACTGTGTGTGACTGTTGGTGCATTTTATTTTCTCGTATTCTCCACATAGCTTCAGGTGCACTTATGTATCTACTGTCGAGGAACCTTGAAGGTTCGTCCCAGTGAAGTTGTGTTTCCTTTGAATTGAGTTTTAGTTTAGCTCAATCATGTCCTTTGTAAAACATATTTGAATAAATATTTCACACTTTTAATGCTTGCACAAATTTCTACATTAATATGTGCGTTGTACTTTAGGGTTAGGTACCTATTATATGGAACGATCCAGCGGTTATCCACTGTGAACATTCCAACTTTAATTTTTCTCCCATCGTTTCTCCTGCGATAAACTGGGTAACCATCAACGTTCGGCTTAGTTTCCTCACTGAAATCTTTTGGATATTGTTTGGAACATATTCTTTCTTCATTCATGCATGGGCTTGTCATGTTCAAGTGTCCACAAGGGCCATGAACCATAGTCGCCTTGGCGATTTCATACAATCTCGGGTTTTTGACCGGATTTGGAATTTCACAACATACCATCTTGTCAATAAATTCAACAGTTCTTGGTTTATCGTCATTTCTGAGAAAAAGCAGGAGGTGGCAATGTGGTAAGCCACGTTTTTGAAATTCTATTACATAAACATGAGCGATCACCACTCCAAGTACTTTTTTCACGAATAAGTCATGCAGTAGTGCTGTAAGTTTCTCCTTGAAACTACGTGCAACGAGATCAGGTCTATCCTCCGGTCTTTCTCCAGGCTTCAAGTTTTCCATTACTTCACAACACTTTGGATTCATGGTCATAGTCATAAATACATCGGGTCCACCGTGCTTGCGTACGATTGCCATAGCGTCTTGGAAGTTCTGCTGATGAGTTCTAGGGCTTCCTTGAAATGTTGAAGGCAAAATATAGATAGTACCAGGCTTTACACCTTCGTTCTCTGTAAGATTATTTACGTGGTCCATTGAACCAGAGTAGAGATCGCTCCTGAGTTGAGCTTGATTTGATCTATGGAAGTGAATTTGATTAGCTTCTATCTTACAATACGCATCCACCACGTACTGTTGGAATAGTTTTCCAGCACTGAAGATAGGTTTGAATTTCTTTCTGTGTACATGTTGCTCCATTGAGACTTACAAACTGCAGTCACACAGTTGAAGTGATTGCGGCCTTCATGACCAACCTGGAAAGCTGATCTGAGATATTGAATGGCTGAGATGTGAACCTGCGCATAGAGGGCCCTATAGAATCCACTTTATTTTTTCTGATTTTCGGTTTTCATCATTTTATTTTTCCTTGATTCAGATTTTTAGTTTTTTTTTTCAGTTTTTTTTTTAATTTACTGTATGGAAGTATCAACAGCTCCAACAATACAAACAATAATGAAATGTCACTTGACATTCCTTTTGATGAAACAGCACATTAGCACAACTGTACCTTATTGTACTTAAACATAATGGATAGAAGTTCAGGGCATAAACTAAAGAATAATAAAAGTTGAGAAAATAATTCTATATATTATAACTAAAAATATAATTAGTACATTTAAATATCTAAATTCAGTAAACTAAGAGCTGCTAGAAGGTAAGACAGGATCAAGCAATGGGCTCGAACGCGTGCAGAAAGAAACTTCACTGTCTAAAAGTTCATTTTAAAAGTTTTAGTGAAAATTCCAAGCAAACATTCCACACGAGAATAAAGAGAAAAGTTGTTCCACACGCCAAGGCAGGTCACTAACTGAGCCTCATCTGTAGTCGCAATGACAGGAAACAGTTTGAATTGACCAACACAGGTTGGCTTGTGGCTGTTAGAAGAACCTCTCGTAGACTTTGCTCTTTTTATAGGCAGACATTTTACATAACTAAGCCAATCCTTGTATCTGCTTGACGTAACCTCAATAACTAGCAAATGGCTCTTACAGACGGTCATTATATTTCAGGCCCTTAAGCAGTCCATTTTGTTTTAGCGTGGAGCTGTTGTCATTTGATTGATTTCCATCTCTGACACTCATCCCCATTGAAGTCCATGATTGTGAGGCACTTGGTGTTTTAGCTCACTGAGTGACTCTCTCTTGTCTTGTATTCACTAAAGCTCCTCTCACCATCCACTGAGCTGATTGGCATGTAGATGTCGGCCAACGCTATCTCTGTCACCCTTTACAAACACTGTCTCGCACCCTTCCAGTGATCAGCCAGCTCCACAGAAGACGAGAGACCCTCATTGAAGATGCAGTGTAAATACGCTGTCCACTCTTCACTTATCTCTGCTGATGGCTTCATCACAAGTTTCAGTTTTGTGTTTCCTTCATTGTGTTTGTCCATAGCAGGGGCCTGCCTGGGATCAAACACTCTGACCAGCTTATATTCCTCCTTCACAGGATGGACATCCCAGCAACTTAGCAAAGGCCAGTTGGAAGGCATAATGCAGGTGGTCGAGCACACCCATCTGATTCAACAGCTCCTCAGTTTTGCACCAAAGCCATAGGTTTTTGTAGTTCCATTCATCAGGTAGGAGCCCAGATCCTCCATGATGTGTGCTGAGACTGCAGTAGGACAGCGAGTGCCCTCCAGAACTGTAAGAGCTGTTTAGTTTGATGCATCCTTCTGAGATGAAGGTTCACTTCACTTTGAGGGTATCCAGTTCTTCCTCTCAGTCAGCTTTAGCATATTTGTTACAGCCTGAGCTGATGTGTTCTCAGCCAGAAAGACCTCTTTGTAGAGGTGGATATGTTCAGCATGGTGTTCTTCTGATTTGAACCCGCTATTCCACCTGAGGTTTCCTGCCTCCCTTGCTCAGCACAATCTCTTTCACTGAGTAGAAGGTTGCCTGTCTCGTTTTTCTGGCAGGCTTCTTGAAGAAAGCAGATTTTCCACCATCACTAGTGATGCAGTGCTGCCAGGTCTCTCCTACCAAACTGATGCCATGACACCCTGTTAGGCATAACCCCTTTGAAAACGTCCTGGTCTGCTTTCAGACAGTGTGGTGGATTGTCTGTCAGCTCTGCTCAAATTTCAGGAAGATTCAGCTGGTTGGTGTGAAGGGACTGAAGTGCTGCTTCCTGTGAAAACAAACAGAAGTTACAGCTCTGCCTTAAGATAACATCTGACAAAAATTTCTGGGGCCTCATGCATAGCGCCATGCATAGAATTCACACTAAAACATGCTGTATGGACAAAAGCAGAAAATTGCGTACACACAAAAAAATTCAGATGCATAAATCCACTCCATAAATCCCGGTCAGCGTGAAAAGTAACACACGTGCACGCGCCTGCTGCCCCACACCAACTCCTCCCAGAATTACGCCTCTTTGAATATGCAAATCAATATAAATAGCCCTTAAGCTTAGTGTTCTGTGAAAAGACAATGGGAAAAGCACGGGGGAAAATAGAAGAATTTCTGCAAATACCAAGTGGAGGCAAAGAAAGAAGTACAATTTTTTTTGGTTTAAGCAGTGGTATAAACAACAAAAGGAAGATGATCGAATGACATAGAGTGATGGAGAAACTCGAAAGCTCAAGTTCACAAAGTTGCACAGTGCCCGAAATAAAACAGAATTTGTCCGATGTCAAAGTCACTGTGAAAAGGCGAGTCGTAGCCCACCATCTGAGTGTCATGTGAAAGCTTATTAGGGTACAAAGAAAAGCAAAAAAATAGGGATACAGTAAGATAAAAAGCATGAAATTTCAAGCTTTAATCACAATTTCCATTTTAATCACAAAGTTTATTTTTCATTAAAGTAGAACATCATAAACTTGATCTTAAAATCGTTTAATTAACCAGTTTCCCAAATCACATCGTAATTAAAGTAGCACGTTAAATGCTTTATTTTGTATTTGACCTTCAATGTGCTCTATGTGTGTGAATCACTACGTGCTTCTTAAATGGTGTGATACAGGTGCTATATAGCACCCACCCCGGCACAGACTGACGCAGAGGCACGTGTAAAATCAACAGCGGCTTTTATTATATTCTTCAGTCGTGGGACACGCCTTCCCTGTGCCCCACAGTCCCAACACAGTCCCAAAATACTTAGCCAACTCACAAAACTCTTTTTCCCTCTTCACGTTGGCACCACCATACCTCCCAGGTAACTTCGTCCTCTTCCTCCCGATTCTGGCTGTCGAGTGGTGTAGGCTGGCCCGTTTTATAGCCCACCAGGAAGTGTTCCAGATGCTTGACCACCTGGTTCCCAATTGCACATCCTGGTGGGGCTGATGACTCGTCCAGCTGGGTTCTTGAGTCCCGGCAGCACCCCCTAGCAGCCACCCCAGCTCCCAACCAGGCTGTGGAGGACTCCATGTCTCATGGAGCCAAGCGGGAGACTGGGGAATCAACATCGGCCAGGGAGGCTGCCACCAAGTGTGCCGGGGGAGGTATTGAGCTGCCCATGGTGGCTCCGCCCGAACATATACAGCAGGCACGTCCTGTACGGGCATGGGCCCCGGCCGTCCCTTACAACAGGCTTTCTCTTCCTCTGACAGGACACAGAATCCAATACATTCATTATATTACAGCTCTTTGAATAATTTAAATGCTGTGATGTATACTTGATATCAGTTTCATGATGGTAGGAAGCTGTACATCTGAGGCTTCATCTACTGCATATCTTAAAATAATTAATTACAAAGCGAAAACGAGCTCATTTGGAAGACATTAAATCAGGGAATTATATAGAAATAAAGAAAGAGAGACCCACTTTTAAGGGGTTGTTGCATCTGAGGAGACGCCTGCTCTTCTGCTCAGGTTTGTAGGGCCGAGTTTATAAGGGAAGAGTTAAATGTGGAGCCCGTGTGCCTCGTCACTGCCAGGCGAAATGTTTATTAAATCAGAAACATCATTGTTAAGTTATAAAAGGGAACCCGTTAACAACCAGTGCTGTGCACTAATAACAGTTTTCTACATGAAAGACTGTTAATACCAGCTAAATATAATTTAATTGGTTACATGATTTACACTAAATACATCCCATACAATTTAGAACTGCCTACATAAAATAATCACCATACAGCTGAATGCTTACTCGCCTATCACTGTGTTGAGAACACGGTGCTCTCGGCTATCTGTGCTTTCATCAACTACAACATAAATTTTCTTGCCACAAGTCTTTCAAAGAACGGCTTCCATATGTTGTTCAAAGTCACAGGACCAATGAGTTTGACGAAGACTGCTCTCAGTTTCTGGCAGCACGCCTCCCTGTTTACAATGCTTAGTAAAGAAAGGACGCATCTTCGTAATTTTTTTTCAAGCGGTATTTCTGCACACAAGACCACAAAATCCTCCACAAACAGGCGTCTTGCATCTGATTATTTTGTTATTTCCTCTGTTGTTACCTGTAGGTGAACACCTATTGATCTTAATTTCTCCTTTTTCTTGAGATGGGTTTTAGATTTGACACAGTCATTGCAAGTATGTTCTCGTGTCCAGCCTATGATGTGCTTGCAAAACTTGCAGAAAACTTTTCCAGATTCGTAAAAGTCGCTGTGATATTGTTGTGCCCTCAATTTTGCAGTTAAGTTCATGTTTCATAGTTATTCGGATGTATTTGGAGTATCTGATTCTGCTAGTTTTGTCATCTCTGTCTCATGCAACTAGATAATTCACATGCCTTTAGTGAGAAAACATACAGGAAAGACAGACAAAAACAGATAGAGGCGTGACAGAATTTCTACAAAGAATTGCGTCCGCTTGAAAAACAACAAAGTGGAAAATAGTATCTGACTGATAGAATTACAGAGTATTCAATTCTTTTAATATATTGGGAAGATTCGTAACAGCCACCCCTTCAGTCTCTAAATTCCACACATTTCCGTTTTTAAATCTAAAATCTGTTTTTATGTGTTAATTCCGTGATTCCGTTCATGTTTTCTAAATCATAGGGCCCTACCCATATAAAATCACCAACATGGCATGCAGGTTTTCCAGTCACGGTGCCCATCTTCATCCAGCCAATAATAAACTGTGGTGTCCACTTGTGAAACTTCTCCTCCTGTCTTCAGCATGATCTCCTTTACTTTATTGTACCAGTGAAGTGCTGTGACTGTGAGACCACACAGACATTTTCTGAGCCTCCAGTATTCCTACACTTTTAGCTTCAGTAGGTGGATAAATATGAGTTTATAGAGTGACAGTAATGCCCATTGTTACCAGACTTGATTTTTCTACAAAAATTAATGTAATAATAATAATAATAATAATAATGCATTTTATTTATATAGCACTTTTCCCATGCTCAAGGCACTTCACAGAGTCTTAGAATAAAAAAAAACAGCAGGGTATATGTAGCATTGGATATGTTTTCCTGAATGGAACAATGAAATGGATAACAAAGCATTAAAAAGAATAAAGAACAATAAACCAGAGTAAAATATTATCTTCAATACTAAAAGAAAAACCTAATACATAACCTAATTTGTGATAAAACAGACACACAAATTATCCTGAACACCTGGACAGAGAGGTAAACTGAAAGAAAGGGCAAAAAGTTAAGTGAAGTTAAAAGCCTTCCTAAATAGCTGAGTTTTAAGTTGTTTTTTAAAAGAATGAACAAAGTCAGCTCCACTCATTTATTTTGGGATGTCATTCCAAAGTCTGGGTGCTATGGAGCTGAAGGCCCTGCTGTCACCCACAGAGTGCAGGTTAGTGTGAGGCACAACAAGATTACCAGAATCAGAGGACCTTCGTGGGTGGACAGGCAAATAGTGATTTAGAAGGCCACTGGTGTAGTCCGGTGCGAGGCCATTTAAAGCTTTGTAGGTTATTAATAGATTTTTATATTCAATCCTGTAAGACACAGGGAGCCAGTGAAGATGGAGCAGAATGGGTGTGATGTGCTCGCTGTTACTGGTGTGTGTAAGGACTCTTGCAGCCGAGTTTTGAATAAGCTGGAGCTGTGATATAAGATTAGAAGGGACGCCTGCCAGCAGCAAGTTACAATAATCGATGTGGGATGTGATAAAAGCAGGGACAAGTTTCACAGCATTAGAAAAGGAGAGGAAGGAGCGAACACATATGTTACGGTGGGGAAAGTAAGAAAATTTCCTTAATGTGGCTTATGTGGGCGGAATAAGAAAAGGAGGAATCAAAAAAAGGAGCTCATTTTCTTAAGCAGCGCTTTAGTGTTGATTTGCAGGAGTTCAGTTTTGTTGCCATTTAATGTTAAAGAATTGTGCTCCATCCAGGTTTTAATTTCACTGAGGTAAGTTGTGAGCTGAGAAAACTCTGATGAAGTTGCACTTTTAACATTGAAATAGAGTTGAGTGTCATCTGCATAAAAATGACAACCCAGTCCATAGCTATGAATAATATGTCCAAGAGGAAGCATATAAATACAGAAGAGAAGAGGGCCGAAGACAGAGCCCTGAGGAGCTCCTTGTGTGACTGGCGCCGAGCTGGACCTGCTGTTACCAAGACTAACAAACTCTTGCCTATCAGTCAGATAGGACTTGAACCACTGGAGGGCAGTGCCAGAAATACCCAGCATGTTCTCCATTCTAGACAGTAGAATGTCATGTCTGACCTGAGTGTCAAACGCTGCACTGATGTCTAACAGAATCAATATGCTGGTTTGTCCAGAGTCTGCTGCCATAAGCAAATCATTGGTTACCTGTAGCAGAGCAGGTTCACAGCAGTGCTGTGTCCTGAAACCAGACTGAGAGGGTTCCATCAAATTATTAGAAGTTGAGTAGTTGGTGAGTTGGGAGGCTGCAACACGCTCAAGAACTTTTGACAGAAAAGGTAAGTGGGAAATAGGCCGAAAATTGTTAAGATCGTCACCATCAAGACCAGACTTTTTTGCCATGGGGGTTACAGAAGTGATTTTAAAAGTGAGCGGCACAGTGCCAGTGTCAAGGGATGAGTTTATTATTGTTGTAACAGTCGGGATTATGGCATGAAGGCAGGATTTAAGAAGTGTGGTGGGGATAGGGTCCAGTACACAAGTAGTCGGCCTCATCTTACAAAGCAGGTCATTAACAAACGCAGATGTGACTGGTGAGAACTTAGAGAAGAAACTGGATAGAGTGGGAAAACAGGGAGAGATATAAACAGATGATGTATTTATGTTAGTTGAATTATTTAGATCTTTAATTTTATTGTGGAAAAAGTGGAGCAATTTTTCGCAGACCTCTGTAGAAGAGGTAGTTGGGCCAGATGTAGGTTGAAGTAGTTTATTAACTAAAGAGAACAAAACCCTTGGGTTCTCATGTCAACTTTCTATTATTCTGCCATAATGTGCATTCCTGGCTGCAGTTAGTGCTTCTATGTAAGCCCTTTGATGGTCAGAGAAAGCCTAGATGTGAACAGCGAGGCCAGACTTATGTGACATTCTCTCAAAGAAAAGAAATTTGACGTTTACAGGTAAGAGGAGAGAGAGATAGTGAGACAGTTAAAAGCACTGCTTTATGGTCAGAGAGGCCCAAATCAGTTCTGTAAGTGTTGACAACAGATAGTCCAGAAGTGAAGTCAGGTCCAGAATATGACCACCAGAGTTGGTGGGAAACTCAACATGTTGTGTCAGGTCCATGTCCATATTAAATCTTCATTTTTCCAGCTCTCGTGTGCCTTTCTCTTGTCAAATGCAGGCAGGATTCCATAATTAGCAGCCATCCTCAACTACGAATGTTAAACTTAAATAAAAACACAAC
Organism: Polypterus senegalus; assembly: GCF_016835505.1. Lineage (NCBI taxonomy): Eukaryota > Metazoa > Chordata > Cladistia > Polypteriformes > Polypteridae > Polypterus > Polypterus senegalus. The sequence goes on along the minus strand of NC_053157.1, from coordinate 253,107,882 downwards.
ACCTTTGATGTTAGCCACACACTTTTTATTCTTCTCTCCTATAAAACACACCCATCACGAGTAACCTCCTACAAACCCACTCTCCTCAAACCCCTAATGTCCTTCTCCCAGTCGGGATGCAGTCCCATAATCCCACAAATAGGAGTTCACATGTATAAGGTATAGAATATAACAACTTAACAGAATGAAGCTCCTGATGCACAGTTCAGTTCCAGCGAGGATATCCAACAAAGCCCTAAATACGACAGCTTTAATAGACCTGCCATTGCTGTGTCCAAACATGATGGTGCCATGTAGATAAAGTGTTGTCATATCTACATGGTGGCACTGAAATGTATGCAAATCCCCTTTAATGAAGGTCTGCAGTGCACTTTGATCTCATCTGAATTGTTTGATTTGTAATTTTAAACAGTGAGGCAGAGGAGGAAATCAAGAAAAATGTGTCTTTGACCCAAACCTCATGGAGGGCACTGTGACCCTGAAGTGTGCTCATTATTTTTACTGACTTTATGAAGTTAATTCTCCTACTTTTATTTTCACAGGTCTTTCCCATTTCACATGACCATACACTGAGGTGTCTAATGGCCTCCAGCTCAGGGCTGTCCATGTGAGAAGTGAATGTGAGAAGAGAAAGGCAGACACTTAAAGAGAGAGAAGAGTTTCACACAGAGCATGGCCTCTGCCAAAGAAGATGGTGTGGATGAAAGAACGGTGGACGTTAAAGAAGAGGAGTGTGAGCGGCTCACACCAGAGGATGTGTGTGTGAAGCTGGAGGATCACGAAGAAAGAATTTCAGTTTTTAAAGAGGAGGAGGAGTGCAAGTGGGTGACTGTTACCATTAAAGCTGAGGATTTGAATGATTTCTCCGTTGGTTTTGAACTTCAAAAGCATGAAACTGAGGATATTTTCAAGCAAGATGCCTGTGAAGAATCACCATCCAGTTTACAGTCCTGGTTCACTAATACGGGACGACTGGCTACACAGGAGAATTCTGCAGAGCTGAAATCAGAGTTATCAGAGTCTGAAGAGAAAATCACAGAGGGAAATGGGAGAGAAGGAGAAGAGTCACCTGGGAGTGTTGGAATAAGTGAGTAATGTGATTAAATATAAAAGAAAGAGAGCGTTTATAAATTTGAACGGTGGGTGTTCTGATGTTTTTAGAAGATTGAAATGAGAGTTCAAAACACAGTTAATTGAACTTGGATAAAGACCACCTGCTCGGGCCCATCATAAAAAACAATAGGTTACATAATAATTAAGAATGTAGAAAAACTTGAGTGAATACGGAAAAATCTAAAGTGTTGAGCACATGACTTGAACATCATGAAGCTTTGACTGAAACTGTGATGTATGTTAGGCCAACAGTGCATTACGTTCAATGAAAATATCAAAAGTCATATTTTGTTAAAGACATGTATATTTCTTAAATTGTGTGACAGTCAAGGCAGAAATGTCTGCAATAGTAAATAAATAAATACAGTAGAGTCTCGCTTATCCAACATTCTGTATTATCCGATGTCCCAATGCAAAAAAAAAAAAAACGCATCAATCGGCAACAAGAACTGCAAGTTGCGAGCAATGAGCGTAGTCTATTTTTAGTTGCTAAGTTCATTTGTTCAGTTAAATTTTTCTGTATTTTTGTTGTAAAACATGATTACAGTGGATTATGTGGCCAGCCCTCTCTGGTGTGTGTGTGTGTGCGCATGTGTCTCTCTCTCTTGCATGTGTATGTGTGTGCGCGCCTGTGTATCTCTCTCTCGCGCGCGCGTGTGTGTGTGTGTGTGTGTGTGTGTGTGTGTGTGTGTGTGTGTGTGTGTGTGTGTGTGTGTGTGTGTGTGTGTGTGTGTGTGTGTGTGTGTGTCTCTCTCTCTCTCTCTGTGTCTCTCTCTCGCGCTGTCTCTCTCTTGCTGCACAGGGAATGCACAGGGAAAGACAAAACAGGTGCGTAAATCATCGGCGCACAGAAACTGAAAGGGAAACTGGCTCGTTCGTATACCTAGTGTGTGGTCGTGAACAGATGCAAATGTTTGGCAAACTTTTTGGTCATAACCCGATTTGTACATGTCCAGAGACGTTCGTGAACCGAGTTTCTACTGTATTAGGTTCGTAATGTGTAAAATTATAACATAGTTTGACGTTTAATATGCTTTTTCTTAACAGCTCCCATTATCTGACATTTTCGCTTATTCAACGTTCTGCCAGCCCGTTTATGTCGGATAAGCAAGACTCTAATTCAAGAATCAAATCCTCACCGCTGTGCTCTAAATAAGAGTGAATTTGCTCAAGCCATTGCTCATCTAATATGTGCCTCATCTTTCTAATGGTAATCTCGTGCACTTTGACGTTAACAGTGACAAGAGCTACCTGTACGAGCCATGATGACATTCAGGGGGTCTCAGGGTCTTCTTTCAGCATCTTGTGTTCTGCTCTCAGCCTGATCTTGCTGGGTTAACATGGCCTGGACAAGTTGGCAGTGGTGTGAAATCTTCACTTTGAGATGATCTTGGGCCCTTCTGTCTCCCACAGTCACATCAGGTCAATTTGGAGTCTTCATTCCACTTCACCTGTATGTTTTTGGGGAGGAGGGAAAGAACCAGAATAACCAGAAATGCCATTCAGAGCCCCTTTTGTGGAACAATTGTGGGCAGGATTTGACCCCAGGACACCTGAACAATAAAGCAGCTGAGCTAAACACTGTGCCCCCCTAACACAAGAGGATATATTTGTATGTCTATTGTTTAGTCCAAATTAGGAGCTAGAGGATTTAGATATCATCACATACATTACAATTAAGAAGAGAAAACCCAAATTCTGACACATTATTGGGTAGGAAGGCTCTGCTCGGAGTCTTTAGAGCTGATATTAATCCCCCATTTCATTTGGGTCTGCTGATATCAATAATAATAATACTGATTTTCTTTTTTTTTTCTTCATAATAATAAATGTTTTTTTAGCCATGCATAAACTTTACATTCCATAATAAAGTGCTACTGCATACTGCATACACATAGAACATTTACCCATAATGCACACATAATGGAACAATACAAAAGGCATGTCTTAATCATACTCCACATTTCAAATAAAATAAAATGTTCATCTGGATATTTGTAGATGTCGACTCCAACAAGAAGAAATCGACACAGTCTTGCTGAACGCTTCAGGTTCTTATCTAAGGTTATAAGCATCTTTCATGTTCTGAGGACAGTCTGGTCCTCCTGTCATCCACGATGTGTGCTGCCGTACTGAACAGACCCTCGCTGTCCCCACTCGTATAAGGAGGGCACAGGTAGGACGACGGCTTTTATTGGTCCTCCAGAAAGCCAGTGGCCCAGCATCTCTTGTGGTATGAGGTTCACAGAGATAAAGATTCATCTCTGATGCTGCTGACTCAAATATCGTTTTTATCTTTATTGACAATTTCTTCATGCATTCTGCAGTTCTTTTGGTGGGGAGTTTCTTTGAATCTCTCAGCTGTTGACTGTCGCTCTGAGTGCGTCTGTGTGGTCAAGACACCGGCACTAAGCAGTTTATGTGTTTGAAATTTGCAATCATCTGTGAATTATGTGTCCTTGTACCATTGCTTAATTTGGGGATAAAAATCATTATGATAATAATATCTGTTACAAAATTCGTAACTGTATAGTGGCTATTCACACTCAATGCTTATTATGTGTAATTAGTATTATTTTATTTAGGTCTAAAAACTAGGCTCATACCATTGTACTCAACCAGCCAACAAGAGGGCTGATGACAATTTCTAACTAATCAACATCCCTTGATAACAATTTATATTTAAATACCAGCTCAGTAAAACTCTGCATCCCTTTTCTCCCATCTTACCTACACATTCACTGAAAGGCTAATGAAATGGATTTAAGTCAAAACATCTAATTAATTAATTATTAAAAAAAAAAAATCAGTCAACTAACACTTACTGGCTGATGGAATCGTGGATCAAAATGATCTAGAAGGTGACATCTTCCTGAACTGAAAGTGGCTGGTTGTCCAGGCTTACGAATTCCACTGTTTTTCCTGTCACAGAAAGTCTTTGCTGTTCTTGCTGTCAGTATTATAAGGTTGAGTTTTCTAAGTGCTGCCATTATTGGAGGCCGAGTGAGAGTAGGCGACTGAGCTAGACTAAGCTTGCTGGTCACCTCAGTCTTTGAACAGCTCGTTCTTCACACCAGTCCCTTTGTGTTGATCTCTCAGATGGTGAATAAGGTTTGTATTGTTGAAAGTGTTAGCAGAGAATCTACTATGAGAACTGAACAAGAGATTAGCAGAGAATCTACTATGAGAACTGAACAAGAGAACTGTAACCAATTGTGTTTCAAATGTTGTGAGTCACCTTGGATAAAGGTGTTAGAGGAAAAAACAATAGTTAAAATGTTTGTGTTCTTTCAGATTTACAGAAGAATGGCAGCTTCTCTCTGCCTTCATTTGGTCAGCCCTCCCTTCAACACAAAGAGAAAGGAATGAAGAAATCAGCAAGAGGAACAGAGAACCTGACAGCAGCCTTTTTGCAGTGCAGTTCTCTCCCTACTGCTGGAGTAACACAGACAGAAGTCTTCAAAACTGATCGGCAGCAACTGGAGAAAGAAATCCAAATTCACACAAGAAAAAAATATTTGGAATGTGGCAAACAATTCACACACAAAAGTGATCTTGATAAGCATATGAAGATTCACACAGGAGAAAAAACATATTGTCATGAATGTTGTAAGTCGTTCACTAGGAGAAGCCATCTTAAGACGCACAGAAGAATCCACAGTGGAGAAAAAACTCATTGTTGTCCAGAATGTGGAAAGTCGTTCTTTCGGAGCGGTGATCTTCAGAGGCACAGAAGAATCCACACAGGAGAAAAACCTCATTGTTGTCCAGAATGTGGTAAGGCGTTCTCAAGGAGAACTGAACTTCAGTGGCACAAAACAGTCCACACAGGAGAAAAACCTCATTGTTGTCCAGAATGTGGTAAGACGTTTTTAAAGAGATGCAATCTTCAGAGGCATGGAAGAATACACAGGAGAAAAACCTCATTGCTTTCCAGAAGGTGCCGAAAAATTTTCTGACAAACTCAGTTTTCAAAGGCACACTGAAATTTATACTGGAGAGAAGCTATATTGCTGTTCTCAATGTGGGAAAAGGTTTGAAACATTAGCTCTTTTCAAGTAAACACACAAACTCCCACTAAAGTGAAAATACAGCATGTTCTGAATGTGGCAAATTTTATACAAACCAGATAGGTCTTTATCCATGTGCCAAAATCTATACTGAAGACAAATCTCATTGCTGTTCTGAATGTGAGAAACGATTCTTAGATTTAAACTCACTTCAGTGCAACATCAGAACTCATACTGGAGATAAACCTTATTGTTGTCCTGAATGTGATAAGCAGTTCTTACAACAAAGCACCATAAAGAGTCACATCAGATGTCACACCGGAGGAAAAACTCACCTTTGCTTGGAATGTGGCAAACAATTCTCACACCTCAATTCTCTGTATAATCACAGGAGAAGTCATACTGGAGAGAAGTCTTACAGTTATACTGCATGTGGAATTCGATTCTCATATAACAGTTCTCTTCACAATCATAAAATAATTAATTCTGGTAAGAAACAAAGCTCTTCTGAATGTGGCAAGCTTTTTTCAGACAGTGTGACTCCTAAAGATCACATGAAAATTCATTCTGGAGAGAAACCTTATTGCTGGCCAGGGTGTGGCAAACGATTCTCACTTCCAAGTGCACTTCGGTGCCACAGAAGGATCCACACTGGAGAGAAGCAGTACACCTGTTCTTAATGTGGTAAAGGGTACTCTTCCAGAAAAAAGTTTCTATAGACACACAGTCATATTGGAGTAAAGCCTGTCCCAGCAATGACAAATGATTTTTCCTTTGGTCCTCGGGCACAAAAAATGAAGAAAAATTTTTGAATGTGGTAAAGGACTCCAATTGTTGTCCTGAATGTGATAAGCAGTTCTTACAACAAAACACCATAAAAAGTCTCATCAAACGTCACACCAGAGAGAAACCTCACCTTTGCTTGGAATCTATAAGCATACGAAAAGTCATACTGGAGAGAAGCCTTATAGTTGTATGAATCTTGTATGCGATTCTCATATAACAGTTAATTCTGGTAAGAAACAAAGCTTTTCTGACTGTGGCAAGCTTTTCTCAGACATCATGATTCTTATTGATCACATGAGAATTCACTCTGGAGAGAAGCCTTATTGCTGGCGAGAGTATGGCAAACAATTCTCACGTCCAAGCGCACTTAGGTGCCACAGAAGTATCCACATTGGAGAGAAGCAGTACACCTGTTCTGAATGTGGTAAAGGGTACTCTTCAAGAAAATCTTTTCTGAGACACACGGAAAGTCATACTGGAGTAAAACTTTTCTCAGAAATATCAAATGATCTTTCCATTGGATCCGCAGGCAAAAAAAAAATGAAGAAAAATCTTCTGAATATGGTTAAGGACTCCAGTTGAGAGTAGTTAAAAAGCACATAAGAATAGTGGAGAAAACACAAAGTGGCAAACAGATCGTAGATGTAAGGCCACCTCAGAGCCACATATGAATTCACACAATACAACACATATTTGATAAACAACAAGAACCTTCTTCAACAACTTATTTGTTGAGGTGCAAGAAAAAACCTCATTGTTGTCTTAAATGTGGTAAACGCTTTTCAGACAGCAGTGGCCTACATTGTCATAAATGACTGGCTTACTTGTGGTAAACATCTTAGCTGTTCTGAATGTTGAAAGTGGTCCTCCTGTATCAGCCATCATCAGAAACACGTAAGATTTCATGAAGGACTCAGAAACTGTACTGCCAGGACGTCGGCCACACAGGGACTGATCATCTCTGCACCAGTGTTGTGTCATAAGATGGTGACCAATACAAACAGCAGACAACAGAAAGAGGTAGCAATAGTACTGAGAGGTGATAAGAATTTCAACTACAGAACACAACTGAAAACGTTCAATGTAATAATAAAAAATGGAGAAGGAAAATCAAATCCACAGTGCAGTGCCAACTACCAGGAGGTGCCACTGACAACAAGGGGAATATTTTTGTTTCAGAGCTTTGGAGATGGGCCCTTATCTGAGTAGTAATGAACTTTTACCACCTCTGGGATGTCATTTGATTGCTGACACCTGGGCTGAGTGCAGACAGCTGTTCTTAATCTTGATAATGAAGAAGTCATTTAGTGACGTCAGCTGTCAGCCAATGCTGTCCAATCAGGTACTGGGGAGGGACAGTCGAGGAGAACAGGAGACTAAAAAGAGAGCCGTCACATGACAGACCAATGTAGAGGGGCTTTATAAGACTTTTACACTGATTTAGGTTATCATTTATACACATTAAGAGTCTTTACAAAACAAACACATTCATCAGCTGTGTGTCAAGGGTGAGTCCAAAAGTGGGAATTTAAGAAGATCAAAATACAAATAAAATGAAACATTCAGAGTTCAAAGAGAAATGTTTAAGACCTGAAGAGGAAGTCACAACAGCATGCTAGGGTTAGTAACGGGGAACACAGTTGTGGAGAATATCAATTAATTTATGGAAGGAATATTATTTAAAATAATAATAATGGTATGAGAAATGGGACACCATAATGAATGCATAACACAATAACAATGAAATGAACTGATTTTATTTTCTGACATATAAGAGAAAAAGGGAAGACAAAGCAGAAAATACACAGCGATCTCAGCTCTGCCAAGCTGTTAATTTGATAAATTAACCTAAAACTATAATGGATGTCACTTTGCTCCATGTCAGTATATCCTGGGTGGTGTATAAAGGACGCTGTATACTCTGAATGTGTTGGTTCAGGCCACAAGAGCTCAATAAACTCCAACAGCAGGATGGACGATTAGAAAGCTCTGCTTTGAGAGAGTGTCAGCTACATAAATCTTCGGCTTCATTTACTTGACAGAAAACTCCAAAAAGCAGAAGAGGCCCCTTCTGTACCCCCACCTCTGAAGGTCACATTTGACCCCCTCACTACTCATTGTTGGTTCACTCTGCTTGGACTTTCTGTATTTTATAAGTTTATGTTTCATTTTTTGGCCACACTCTTTTTACATTTCATGTCATCAATGTTCTCAAATGTGTGAGTATAGCTTGACTCTTACAAGGACTTATCTAAAAGGGTACATTGGCTATGAAATGCAAGAAGGCAGAAAAATATAAACAGTGGAAACCACAAAATGAAGAGGTGACATCGAGGAAATACGCTCAGTGGCAGAGGTGACGTGGACAGCATCAGAAAGGACAACATAGAAAAGGCAGGTACCAACTGAAAACAAAAGAAGAAAGCTGATTGGTGGAAAGAACTGTCAGTCACTCCTCAGTGGACCGTTGAGGACGGCCGTGGCATGCAGAGATCAAAGTTCATGTGTTTTTGATTTCCAATCTGTGACCATGCACTGAATAAGTCTGTTATTTATCAGTTAGCATGTTCTGAAACTGTAATGTCATCACAAAGATCACACAAACATATAATGTGGAGTTTGTGATCAATCACTTTTGTTGATTTTTATGGCACCATTCATCAGCCCTGTATAGAGTGACACTTCCAGATCAGCAACCCCACTGCACCCCGTAGCACATTTGGAGTTTGGGACTGGAGCACAAAGTGGATGGCACTCTGAGAAGGACAGACTTGTAAGACGTGAACAAAGCCAGCTGCCCTCCCTGGTCTGTCTTCATTCAGAAGGACTCACCTGAGTGGTGGGATTGTTCTGCGGCGCTCCTGTTAGCCGACATTTAATCAGCTTGCTTTCTGTGTTTCATCAGATAACCAGCAGAGTTAATCAAAGATGAGCCAGGCCTTTTATAGTGTGAACGTTCTTGACGTTTTGGTTTACTTTAAATATTTTTTCTACTTCTCTACTTTGAGTTCTTGGAGGCCTTGTACATTAGAGATTATTAATACATGAGCATTTGGTGTTAATAATGAATTGGCAATTAATAAACTGTTTTTATTGCTATATTGTAAGTGTGGCCTGTTGCCATTTTGTATCTTTATCCTTCTTGACTGTGTTGTTAGGACGTGTTGCACTGTTGCCTCCCTAGAATTAAGTGCCACATCACCGACACTCGGCCTCACACCCTTCATCACACGTGACGCAGAATCCAAGATTGCTGATCCAACTGTTAATCCCATTCCCTGCTTTGCCAGTCCCTTGGCTGTGTGTGTATCGAGGTGTATGGCTGATCAAACCTCTCCTCAAGGAGTCTACAGCACCGGTCAGATGAAGAACTTGACGCTTTGGGTTTAGATATAAAACTGAGAATACCTCATACTGGATATGCTGCAGACGAGTGAAAGGGAGTCCAGTGGGATAGACTGAGGTAATAAGGTAAGTACAGTTAGACAAATTCATAGTCATTTTATCTTTTAATATTTATGTACGATATTGTGCTGTTTGGGTATATAGATGGCTTCTCCTGAACAGTAACTCTTCATTACACACACACACACACACACACGCCTGCTTACCATCACCATTTTCAACAACACATGACGCATATGGAGACTTGACTTGTTCCTTATTTAATTCAGATCAGGGGTGTCCAGCGTCAATCCTGGAGGGCCGCAGGTTTTCATTCTAACCATTTTCTTAATTAATGACCCATTTTTGCTGCTAATTAACTTTTTTGCCCTTCATTTTAATTGACTTGCTTTACTCAGACCCCTTATCTGTTTCTTTTATTTCTTAATTCTCAACCAAACAGTAATGAAATACAAAATGACCCAACACATGACCAGATAACCTTTGTTGTCATACAGTATCAGAAAATAAAGAAAGCTGAAGGTCTCCATGATGCTGATCTGCTTTCTGCTGCAGGCAAACGAGAGCACAGCCATGGAATTAAATAACGAGTTCAATTAACAAGAACAATCGGCTTCTAATTAAGAAACTGATTAGAGTGAAACTGGTGGGAGTTTGATACCCCTAACTGGTCATGTTGATACCCCCTGGCTGGTCAACCATTGGTTCACTTCACATCTCATTTTTATTTGGCTGCCATTTAAGGAACAATAGAAACAATTCAGAGGATTCTTCAATTAACAAAAGGAAAGCAATGGAAAAGAAGTCAATTAACAGCAGAAATTGGTTACTGATTAAGAAAGTGTCAGGAAGGAAAACCTGCAGCCACTGCGGCCCTCTGGGGTCAGAGTTGAACACCCTGATTTAGATTAAGTATCAGCAAGAGTGAAAGGGAAGGTCTACAGGACGATAATGAGACCAGCTATGTTATATTGGCAGGAGATGGTGGCACTGACCAGAAAGCAGGAGACAGAGCTGGAGGTGGCAGAGTTAAAGATGTTAAGATTTCCTTTGGATGTGACGAGGATTGACAGGAATAGAAATGAGGTCATTAGAGGGTTAGAGGTGATATTGTGTTGGTTTGGACATGTGCAGAGGAGAGGTTCTGGGTATACTGGGAGAAGGATGCTAAGGATAGAGCTGCCAGGCAAGAGGAGAAGAGGAAGGCCTAAGAGAAGGTTTATGAATGTGGTGAGTGAGGACATGCAGGTGATGGGTCTGACAGAGCAAGATGACGTGGACAGGAAGATATGGAAGAAGATGATCTGCTGCGGCAACCCCTAACAGGAGCAGCTGAAAGAAGAAGACAAAGAAGACTTCTACCTGAGAGCTGCACCTGACAACGTGACCTCAGACACCCTGGCATTTTTGGAATAGGTAGTCGTAAAGTTTAAGTGAGGTTGGTCTTTAGTTTCTTTTAGCCCTTTGTTTATACATTTAATTTGCCGCATTCTTCGTCCAATAATCTAAAAGAAAATTAAATACACTGGAGGAGTTTCATCGACACTTCAGTCAGGAACACAACAGTAGATGTTTCCAGATCTACAGAGTTAAAGCTTGTCTATTTCTTACATGGCAAGGTTGAGTTGTTGCATTAAATTCACACGAAAACGAGTTGTGTGTGTCACTGGGTCAGGCGGTGGGTGCTTCGTCTATCACACCTTCTGAATCAACTTAGAACCCTCATAGTATAATTTAATCTTATCCAAGTGTATATTTTATTTGAAATCGATCTCCAGCTTTTCAGAGAAGGTGAAATTTCAGACCATTATTGCTTGGATGAATAAGAAGCCTTTCAAATGGCCACTTCTGATTTTCCTCTATCCCAACCTTCACCAAGAATTCATTTTTTTGAGAATGTCAGAATTTCCAGAATAGAAGAATTGACAAATCTGGAAACAAGAAGAAGGTGGTGAAGTTTAATGTCTAATGTGATGTCAGGAGTCTCAGCAGAACACCAAACTCTCGTCAGTATGGCTGACATCTCACTGACCCGTGAGTCCTCGGTGGATTGATTCAGAAATGATGGACCCCTTGTGTGACCAATAGAGGAGGACACTCTACAATAGTCCCACCTGTCACTCGCTCCTACACATAGTCACTATTCCAGAGCTCCTGATACTTAGTCTATATAGTGCCTTTCAGCAGTGCTGCTACAGCAGAATTTTAAACAGTTGACTTTCAATGACACTCAGGGTTATGCGGTTGTGAATCAACATGGGACCCTTCTGGTCAGACAAGTATCTATAGGTCTGAGGTGCCCCCTGTGGAAGAAATCAACTTATTAATTAATGAAAGAAACTTTTCCTTTTCTATGACAAGTCTGATAAAACCCCTTTGAGTCAGTAATCAGGCAGGAGGAAACTCGTCCATTGCATCTTTAATTTACTCCTCAGAAAATGCCGAAGATGAAGTATTTATCACAATAGTCTGTTAGGGAATGGTCAAAAAGAAGGGGCAGAGGACCATTTTATAAACAACTGAATTTGCATAACAGTGCTGAATTAATGCTTGAATATCATTCTCTGATTGGTTAAAAGGCATTTGGTACATTAGCATAGAGCACAACCAGCCTAAGTCTTTCTCCATAATGTCCTTGTTCTTCAATATCACTTGAATTCAGCACATATCCTGTTATGAAAACTGCATACGTGCCAACTGGCAAGACTTATTAGGGGCTTGAAAGAACATCACAGAGTTCCAGTTCCCTGCTCGGCATCCACCTGAAACACTCCGCTTGTTTACTTGACCATTTCAGCCATCTCCTTATGACATTTCTAAAGCAAACATTTATATATTTCATTGTGCGCTGCAAACCAAACACTTAACCGCTGCTACCTCCACATTACTCTCTCACTCCCCGCCCCTCACTATGACACACACACAGCTGATTGGCTCCTCAAATCCAAATCACCCTGGATTCTCAACACCCAATTCAGTTACAGATGTGCTGTCCCCCCAAATCCTGTGAACTTCATTTTGACCCCAAACTACAAACACAAAGATGACCTGCGCTTCTGGGGACATCAAATGTCTGGTGGAGGGTACTGGTCAGTGGTCACATGGTGTCAGATGGCTGATTGTTACACTGGAGTGACCATTAAGATAAAATCCTGGATAGAGGGGCTCAGTGAAGGAGGTGTTGAACCTGTGCAGGAGGGTCATTGTGTGTGAGACGCTATAAAATGACAGAGAGCCAGCAGGCCAGTCCAGATACACACCTACTCTGGGGCTGCAGGGGGCGCTGATTACAGTCCTCTTGTTATTGTGACACACAGCACTGCAAACCCCGGTGCCTGTCATTGTATCTAAGGAGGGACTCCACACCATCTTCTCTCTTGCTCAGTCCTTTATATGCAACTCCAGTCCTCATGAGTAACAGTGAGTCCCAGTCAGAGGCTCTCTGCACAGAACTTGAGACCAGCACTCAAATCTGTAAGGATAATCAGAATATTCAGTCTCAGTCCCCTCACATGTCACCTTCTTGTTCCCTTCAGACAGACGAAGGTCTCTGTGTGCCGTGTTGATGTCCAGTGTGAAGGGACAGAAGTCTGAAAGGAGAGAAAAGGAAATGAGTGAGGAAATCTGGGAGTGTGTAACGGGACTGGGGGCGGAGCACAACACAGACAATTAACAAGAACCAATCAGGAGCTGTACTGACCAGACAGTAATAGTAAAGAGCTCATCTGATTGGACAGAATGTGTGGGAATTCAAAGTAAATATCTGGAATTACAGTATACGCCATAAGGTCACCGTTGAGGTCAGAGTTCTAATGGACTGTCCACACTGACCGCTGGCTTTATTAAAATGGCCCTTTTTATTGTCACTGTCCTCCTCTTTAATTTAGAATCAATCCTCTGTCACACTTCATCACCAGACTGATTTTTCCTTTTCTCATAAAACAGCCCTGATCCTCGTTCTGCCCCTTCCATTCCCAGTGTTTTGTTCTTCCATTTCCAGTTCTCTACTAAACATTTAGGGGTCACCCCGCAGGTCAGGGTTACACAGAATATGAAAATATAAAATAAAATCATAAATGCCTGAAAATGAAATGTTTATAATGAATTGTCATTAAACTTGTGACTGACAGCTCAATGATTATAGAAAACAAGATGGCCATTGAGTGCTGGGAGACGTGCAGTTCATGAAGAAAGTCATCATGGAGTGAGCTGAAGCCACTCTGGCAGTAAAGGGGACACTTTAAAATCAAAAGACGCAGGTTCAAAATAATAAGGAGAGGAAAGAAGTTGAAATGAACTGTGAGGCCGAGGGGATGGAGCTGCAGCCTCACAGACTGAATTTGTCACCCTGTCATCATCTTGACTGTCAGGCCTGCATGTTCTCCTCGTGTCACTCCTGCTTTGATTCAAGCACTCCACAGATGTGCATGTTGGGTTCATTGGCGACTCTGAACTGGCTTTGTGTCCATCAGTTATGTTTTGTCTTTCACATTTCTCTGTCTTAGTGTGTCATTCACATCTGTCTGCTGTATCTCTTTTATAGCGCCTGTCATATTTGTCATTTTCTCTCTGTTATAGTGCCTTTCCTGCCATCTCTTATTACTGCATATTTTTCATATGTATGTTATAGATGGACTTTCATATTTATGTATTATATGATGTCTGTCACATTGCTCTATGCATCTATCATTTTTTATATCTCCTACAGTATATAGTGACTTTAACATATATGTATTTTATAGCGCCTTTTACATCTCTCTATTGTTTGTATTACTGTCATGACCCTCCCACTTTTTAAACAACAATCCAAAAATCAAAGGGAGAAAATAATGCGGCAGGTAGGCTGGCGAGTCCATTTGCCAAAATTTCATTGCAGCAACTCCAAATCGTACTCACTAGTTTGTATGCCTCCCATATTGTGCTTGTATGAATGCCTGTCAAAGTCCTAAAGAGATGACGGATGGTGTCCTGGGGGATCTCCTCCCAGGTCTGGACCAGGGTAACACTGAGCTCCTGGACAGGCTTAGTGTTGGATGGACTGAAACATAATGTCCCACCCAGAGGTGTTCTATTAGATCGAGGTCAGGCGAGTGAGCGTTGGGGGCATCTGGTCAATGGGATCAGTTTCTTCATTCTCTCGCCACAGGAGGCTGGGCATTGTCGTGCACCAAGTTGAGCCAGCATAGGGTCCGACAATGGGTCCAAGGATTTCATCCCGATACCTAACAGCAGTCAAGGTGCCCACCGTTGTCTAGCTTGCATCCCTTCATGGATTTGCCTTCCCACACTGACCATCACTGAACCACCACCAAACCAGTCATGCTGCATGATGTCACAGGCAGCATAACATTCTCCACGGCTTCTCCAGACCCTTTCACGTCTGCCACATGTGCTGAGGGTGAACCTGCTCTCATCTGTGAAAAGCACAGGGTGCCAGTGTTGGACCTGCCAAATCTGTTACTCTATGGCAAATCCTAATTGAGCTCCACGGTGCTCACTAGAAGATATCAACCCTCATGAAGTCTGTTTCTGATTGTTTGGGCAGAGACATTCACACCAGTGGTCTGCCTGCTGGAGGTCATTTTGTAGGCTCTGGCAGTGCCCATCCTGTTTCTCCTTTCCCAAAGGAACAGATACTGGTGAGTCCTGCTGATGGGTTAAGGACATTCTATGAGGGGCTCTGTCCAGCTGTCCTAGAGGAACTGTCTGTCTGTCTCCTGGAATCTCTTCCATGCCTTTGAGACTGTGCTGGGAGACACAGCAAACCTTCTGGCAATGGCACGTGGTACTGGTGTGCCATCCTGGAGAAGTAGGACTACCTGTGCCAGCTCTGTAGGGTCCAGGTATGGCCTTATGCTACCAGTAGTGACACTGACTGTAGACAAATGTAAAACGAGTGACAAAGCAGATGAGGAGGGGAAAATGTCAGTGGCCTCCCTCCAGATGTTAAACCATTCATTTCTGTTTTGGGGGTCATCTCAGTGTTACCCACCACTCTAGAGCACCAACTGAAACTGAAGAACAAGCCCCTCTGCTACTTCACTGACCAGATCAAAAGCCCACAAGTGTCATTGATATATACTGTATATATATATATATATATATATATATATATATATATACACTGTGTGCACAATTATTAGGCAAGTTGTATTTTGAGGATTAATTTTAATATGGAACAAACACAGTGCTATCAGTCAATCCAAAATGTTAATAAACCTGAAACCTGAATGTTTCACAACGGAAATGTGAGTGTGAACATCATCAGGGGAATACATATGTGCGCACAATTATTAGGCAACTATTAGTGTGCAGATTTATTATGCAACTAAAGGAAAAATGAAAATTTTCCCATCTCACTTGTTTATTTTCATCTGTTATAGTGAGAATAATAAACAAACACCTCAAAATTTACAAATAAACATCTCTGACATTTCAAAAAATCAATCAATCAATCAATCAATGACCAATATAGCCACCCTTCTTTCCAATAACAGTCATAAGCCTTTCCATTCATGGAGTCTGTCAGTTTCTTGATCTGTTGACGATCAGCTTTTGTGGAGCAGTGACTACAGCCTCCCAGACACTCTTCAGAGAGGTGGATTGTGTTTCTCCCCCGTAAATCTAGCGTTTAAGAAGTGCCCACAAGTTCTCGATAGGGTTTAGGTCAGATGAGGAAGGGGGGCCATGTCATTATTCCTTCATCTTTAAAAACCTCTTAACGCGCACGTGCGGTCCGGGACATAACAGCGTTCAAAACGTTACAGTAATGTGTGCATGCCCATCTGCCATGCATCTCGACACCCTACCCATCAAATGAAACTTCAAAGTCTCGTCTTTCCGATGATATAAACCATTTTGACACACAACAACCACAGCACTGACACTAAAGCCTTTTTTACAGAGAAGTACATACTTTTAAGAGTTGACTGTCCCTACCTTTGAAGACCCCTGCAAGTCAAACATCAATATTTCCGAGCAGTATTGATCCCATTGTGTCCGTAAGGCTCCAGCGAATATAATCCAGTAAAACGATTAGGTCCAAAACACACGATATATTCTCAAAGGGACAAAACTCCAGAAAACGTTTCATAACTTGAGACCACCTAAGTAATTTTTTCACTTATATTGCTCATATTAGACGTAATTTGTTTCTGTCGGCGATAACCATGCTACGGCATGAAACACGGAAGTGTTAGCTTTCGAAAGACACCTAAGTTGGCCAATTACGACGGGTCTGGGGTTGACTGGCACCTCGTATAGCCAACGAGTGTCACAGAAGCTTGAGGGTGACGTATAGCTTCAAACTCTGGTAGAATCTACCAGTTTGATTGGACACTGTGACTGACACTCAAAACTTACAGCCAATGAGCAGCCAAGCATTTTGATATGTAACTTGCCATACTAACTTGTAAACAAAACGATCGAGCTGCGTGAAGGTGGCATTTGTGCCAGTCTGCAGAGTTGGTGCGTGGTTGTTTATTGTGATTTCGCCAAGTTTTTTCGCATTTTAAATATGAATAAAAGTAGAAGTTTAAACGTAAATACACTCTCGATTAAATAATAGATGCATGTACGCGGCGTGAAAGTATTCAACCGGCACAGGAGACGTCTAATGGCAGAGAGCGCGTGCCACGCCTTGTGCTTTCTGCTTGCTAGTGATTGCTGCCATCAAGTGGCACATGGAAAAACGCTGAGCTGTGTTGTAACAGTTTGTAAAAGAAATATATATAGTTTGTGTGCATTTTATAAAAAAAGTAAAAATAAAAATATAAATATATTTTTGGCCCATAACTTGTATTGACTATTTTTACATAGAAATGTGTATTTTTTATTGTTTTTATTATTTTTATAACTAATAGAGTGACACTGTGTGTAGATATAGATTCCTTTAGGTGTAAGCTTTCAGTAGAGCCCTCATTGATATCTGTGGGTTGAAGCATTCAAAAGTTATTACACTTTTCCATACGTTCCAAAATGTGGATAATGGTCCCTCTAAAAGCCCTGGGCATGCCCACATAAAACTGGTGTAAAAATGTCATTTTGACAGGTATTCTTTTCAAATTTGAAATGTGAGTAGTCAACAAGTTATTCTGTTGGTACATAGTGTGTTTCTGTCCCCACCTACCTACTGCAGCTTTATTTTCCTTTATTTTCATAAAAAAACTTAGGCGAGAACAAAAAAATTCGTTTTTTTTGTGAGTTCTAATGTGCATAACTTTTGATCAGTCACACCTACAGTGATTCTGACTACTAAGGGTGAAACTAGAGAATGTTACCTTTACAAAGAGACCAAACATGTGTTTATACTCCAGATAGTTCAATAACAGCAATGATTCTAATTTGGAGAGGTCAAATTACAAGCGATTTAGCAAAAATGACCCAGAATGATAAGGGCCTTTACTGGCTGGCCACGCAGTGGAGAACTTCGATGCAAGTGATGGAGCATTGGCCTGCATAAAAATCAAGGTCTTTTTCCTGTATCACTGTTTGAAGAAAGTGTCTTCGAAAAACTGGCAGTAGGTTTGGGAGTTGATTTTGAGTTCATCTTCAATGCAAAAGGTCCAACTAGCTCATCTTTAAAAATACCAGCTCATACCAGTACCCCACCTCCACGTTGGAGTGGAGCTCTGTGCCCATTACTGATCCACAGGTCCATCCATCTGGTCCATCAAGAGTCACTCTCATCTCATCGGTCCATAAAACCTTTGAAAAAATCTGTCTTCAGATATTTCTTGGCCCAGTTTTGACGTTTCAACTTATGTTTCTTGTTCAGTGGTGGTTGGGTTTCAGCCCTCCTTACCTTGGCCATGTCTTTGAGCACTGAACACCTTGTACTTCTGGGCACTCCAGGTAGGTTGCAGCTCTGGAATATGAAAGTACTGGAGGATAATGGGTTCCTGGTAGCTTCACGTTTGATTCTTCTCAAATCTTTGGCAGCTAATTTGCGTCTTTTGTTCTCAACACGTTTCTTGCGACCCTGTTGACTATTTGCAACAAAATGTTTGATGGTTCTGTGATCACACACCAATATCTTAGCAATTCCAAAAGTGCTGCATCCCTCTGAAAGACTTTTTACAATTTTTGACTTTTCAGAGTCAGTTAAATCTCTTTTTGGCCCATTTTGCCTGAGGAAAACTAGCTGCCTAATAATTCTGCACACCTTGATATAGGGTGTTGATCTCCTTAGGCCACACCCTCCCTCATTACACAAATACACATCACCTGACGTGCTTAAATCCAATAAGCGTTCAAGTTAATACAGCTTGGAGTTGGAATATACACATTAAAAATGATGATATGGTCAAAATACTCACTTGCCTAATCATTGTGCACACAGTGTATATATATATATATATATATATATATATATATATATATATATATATATATATATATATATAGATATATATATATATATATATATATATATATATATATATATATATATATATATATCCTATAGAAAACTACATTGATGTAAACCAGTTTTTCAGTATAAAGATATGACAGATAACAAAATAAAATGCCTTACCAGTAATATCATTGTCAAAATAAATCCCCAGCTGTTCAGATTGAATGATTTAATGGTTCAGACTTGACAGCCTCAGTGCAGTGTGTGCTACATGACCAGTAAAGTGGAGTCGTTTCCAGCTGTACAGGCTGTAATGTCAGGGCCATACTGGAGTAGACAGACTCGGTGTGCTCTTAATATGCTGTTTCCTTGGGTAGTCATATAGGATGATGCCCAGCTGAACTATGTGCCATCTCTGTCTTGTTACCAGTCGTGATGTTGATGCCCATCAATGCCTGCTGTACAGTTGGACTCCTGGCCTCCTCCTCCAGTCTCAGAGACACTAAAGACAGGCTGATATGTTCAGCACACCACTAGGACCTGATGGAGTCAAATGGAGGATAAATGAGATTTGAACTACAAACAAACATCTGTCATGTTATAATCTCTAAATGTAACTTTTGCATAAATAATATGTATTTTAATAAATATATATTTGATGTGGGCAGCATGGTGGTGCAGAGGGTAGCGCTGCTGCCTCACAGTTAGGTGACCCGGGTTGGCTTCCTGGGTCCTCCCTTACGTGTTCTCTCCATGTCTGCGTGGGTTTCCTCCCAAAGACATGCAGGTTAGGTGGATTGGCGATTCTAAATTGTCCCTGGTGTGTGCCCTGTAGTGGGCTGGCACCCCGCCCAGGGTTTGTTTCCTGCCTTGCATCCTGTGTTGGCTGGGATTGGCTGCAGCAGACCCCGTGACCCTGTAGTTAGGATATAGCGTGTTGGATAATGGATGGATGGGTGGATATTTGATGATCTTAACTTAAAAGGTGCACAGTTACAAAAACTACAACATTATTACTCTTTTTACGGCATAAGATCGTTTAACATACTAAACTTCATTATAAAAATAATCATTGAAATGTGACTATTAGCTCTATGATAACTGTGTTTCGTACATTTAGCACTGATAACATGTAGAGACAGCCAATGGATTCTTTAAAGTCACAATTTTATTGCCAGTTTTCTTAACGTTATCTCTTCCCTGATACATGAACGTGAGAGTGTCAAGTATGTGATTTGTAATATTCTGTAATCATAATACAGCTAAAACCAAACTTGAATACGAGATCCACAGGCAAGAAACTCACTAGAGCTGCCGGCATGATGACAACAGACACGAGGAGCGCAGAATATTAGACAGACATCAGCAAACAAAGAACAGAGGCTCATCTGTGGGCTGAAGGGGGGACAATGGAATATTAGGAACACTTAAATAAACATTGATAAATAGTAATGAAAGTAATACAACACATTTTAGGGTTCTGTACTATAGAAGTAAAGATTTAACTCTGACAGTTTATTCAACGTTTAAAATTCTAATACGTTTATAGCCCGTCTTTAAGGTGACTTGTTTCATTTGGACATTCGACTAAACAACAACAGTCAAACATTTGACTGACACAATCAAGTAGAGCCCACACTTAAATCCACGTTAATCCATTAAAATTAGGCGGACACAGATTTGTATTTTTATGTTTATTTAAAGTTTCTTCAGAGGTTGTTTAGTAACGATAAATATCTCATATCCAAACTTTTATTATTATTTTTTCAGAACCGCTAATCACAAATGACGGTGATAAAAATACACTGCGATCTTAATAATGCACTCGACGGAGTGTTATAGTGTAAGATAGTGACACTCGCTGATGTATTTTACGAATAAACACTCCGTCTCTTACTGTCACTTCATCTCTACCGTCCACCTTTAGAAATTATCTTAAACGTCCACCTTTAGAAATGACTCCCGCCTTTCTCTTTACGTATCCATAAGGCAATTGGCTAAAGTGGGGCATGAATGACAAATAAACCGATCGGCGATTTGTTACACAAAAAGGTGATTGACCGTGACGTGTAATTTTCGATTGGCTAATCTGTGCCAGACGTACGAAAATTTAATATATGATTGGCTGAAGTCGAAAATGATATTCACGCCCCTTTTTACTTCGGTCTGCTGCAATATCTACTTGATTGCGCTTACGAGATCCTCGTGTTCAGTCTTCTTTACTGCCAAGAAAACATCAAGCAAAAGTGCGGAAGGTAAGACAAAGTCGAACGTGGGGATCGCGTATGGGTGGGAATGCGGAAGATCGCGACATGCTGAACGGCTTTAAATTTGAGGAGGTGCCAGAGGCCGCGTGGTTCACTTTTAACTGCTGGTGATTGATCGCTACGTGGAGGAGGAGGCTGAACAGCAAATCGCACCTTCAAGAGTTTATCGTGGATGACGGGAGTCGCGCACTTTCAGCTGACCATACGTTACTTTATTTTCCGGTCGGTGTCCCGTGAAATGTAATGCCACATCTGACTTGGCGGAGGCGTGTTAAATCGGGATTGCTTCTGCTCTCTTCGCGCTCGTGCACTTTTCCGCGCCGTTTCGTTCTTTAATTTCGCGCATGCTCCGAACTGTGCTGTCAGTCTGCCACGCGCTTGTTCAGCTGCTCTCTCTAATACTATCCACTTGCAGAGCCACAGCACTATACGTCACCGCAGTTCTAGACCCGGAAGTGACGTCTCTGTCGTTTCAGGACTGACTTCGTAAAGTTACTTTTGGAAGGTCTCGGCAAAGCCCGGAGAGTAACGTCTGGTCAAAGACCCGCTCAGAAATTAAGCGATAAAAATGAGAAGTGATAAACAGAACATCAAACCAAGTAGTAGGCATCATTGTGAAGTTCAGGGGGTTTCTGCCATCACGTCGTGTCACACATCAAACTAAACAATACGGATCGTTTCTGTGAAATATTAATATTAACATTTACGTTGTGTTCGGGTCTGTGGGAACCATTTTTTAATATGTCGACAAAACTAAAATCATCAAGATCTGTGTTAATTGAAAATAGTTCATGAAATGAAGTATACAATATAATTATAATGTTTACACCACGTTAGAGTTTAATAAAATATTAATAATAAAAGTGATTACGTTTTTTAAAATGTATTATACATGTGTGCAATATTATTATAATCCAATTTAGAATTAACATTTAAGCCAATATAATATTTTTAAATATGTATGTGATGATAACGGCAATACATATTCTACACTGAATTATGTTATATATTAGTTGCCTCATATAGAATTGCTCAAGTTTTTGTCACTTATTATTATAAATGATGGGCCATCAAAAGAAAAAAAAATTAATAAGAACACAATTTATTTATATAGCACCCTGCCCAGAATTCAGAAAGAACAACAGGACCGATATAACATTGGCTACAAATAATATCTCACTAAATAGAGATAAATACAGGATATACGAAACATTCAAATAGAATTAAAGAGAATAATGCAGACTAGAATACAACATATAATACTACAAACAAATCTTGAACAAATAACATAAATTGTGATAAAATTTCAAACCCTGAGTACCTGAACAGACAGAGGAGGTGAACTGAAAGAAGGGGCCGAATGTCAGGTCTGTTTAATGTCCTCCTAAACTAATGAATGGAGTCCGCTGATGTAATTAACTTAGGAGGTCAGTCCACAGTTAGGGCGCTATATACAGCTGAAGGTCACTCACAGAGTGCCAGTTAGTGGGGGGCACAGAATGAGAGGACCTTGGTGTGCAGGTCAAGAACAGAATTTGATATTCAGTCCTGTAAGACACGGAGAGCAGTAAAGGTGCAGCAGGATGGTGTGATGTGCTCGCTATTTGTGGTCCGTGTCAGGACTTTTACAGTTGAGTTTTGAATCCTCTGGAGCTGTGACATAAGACTAGAAATGTCACCTGCCAGTAGTGACTTACAATAATCAATGTGGGATGTGATAAAAGCTTTGACAAGATTCTCGACATTAGAAAAGGAGAGGAATGAGCTAACATAAGGAATGTGACACCGGTGGAGGTTTCTTAATGTGGCTTACAAGGTGAAATAAGAAAAGGAGGAATCAAAGTGACACCAAGAAGGTCTGAGGAGATCATCATCCAGAATGGCTGAAGAGGAGTTTGTTTTCTTAAGTTACACTTTAGTGCCACTTTGCAGGAGTTCAGTTATGTTGCAGTTAAATTTTAAAGAGTTTTGCTCTGTTCAGGTTTTAATTTGAATTTAATTTCACTGAGGTAAGTTGTGAGCTGAGAAAGCTGTGATGAAGTGTCACTTTTAGACCTAATAGAATGTGATCTGAGGGTGAAGAGTAAACCGGTTATTTACATTTCTTGTTAAAATAAAGTGACCATCTGATTTAAAAACTAAGTCACTCAATAGTACATATGTAGCAAAATGTCATCATAAGTTGAGATTCAACATAATTATATTTCATGCTTCTCAAAGAGAAATTAAAATGTGATGTTTGTAAACTACTGCATTTGTGAAGGACTGAAGTGTGAGGCTATCTAAACTATCATTGAGCGTATTTCAGTAATGTGTGTAGTGACTTATAAACCACAATATTACATTAAAATATACTTCTCAAAAAAAAGTAAAGGAACCCTTTTTAATGTGAGTATCACATCAAGTCAGTGACACTTGTGGGCTGTTGATCTGCTAAGTGAAGTAGCAGAGGGGCTTGTTCATCAGTTTCAACTGCTTTGGTGCACTAGATGGGGGGGCAACACTGAGACAAACCCCAAAACAGGAATGGATGGTTTAACAGGTGGAGGCCATTGACATTTTCCCTCCTCATCTGTTTTGTCACTCATTTTGTATTTGGCTACAGTCAGTGTCACAACTGGTAGCATGAGGCCATACCTGGACCCTACACAGCTGGCACAGGTAGTCCAACCTCTCCAGGATAGCAGACACATCAATATGTGCCATGCTAGAAGGTTTGCTGTGTCTCCCATCACAGTCTCAAGGGCACTGAGGAGATTCCAGGAGACAGACAGGCAGTTACTCTACGAGAGCTGGACAGGCCAGAGAAGGTCCTTAAACCATCAGCAGGACCGGAGGAACAGGATGAGCACTGGCAGAACATACAAAATGATCTCCAGCAGGCAGGCCACTGGTTTGAATGTCTCTGAGCAAACAATAAAAAACAGACTTCATGAGGGTAGCCTGAGGGCCCGACATCCTCTAGTGGGCACAGTGGAGCTCAACTGGTATTTGCCATAGAATACCAGGATTGGCAGGTCCACCACTGGTGCCATGTGCTTTTCACAGATGAGATCAGGTTCATCCTGAGCACATGTGACAGACGTGAAAGGGTCTGGAGAAGCTGCAGAGAGCGTTATGCTGCCTGTAACATCGTTCAGCATGACTGGGTTGGTGGTGGGTCAGTGATGGTCAGACTGGAGTGGCATATCTATGGAGGGACGCAGAGACCTCTACAGGCTAGACAACGGCACCTTGACTGCCATTACGTATCGGGATGAAATCCTTGGACCCATTGTCAGACCCTATGTAGCTTATGTCCTGTCCAGGGCAACCCTTATACCTTAATTTATTATATAATAAGTATCTTAATTTTATAATAATCTTGTATCACAGCTCCAGCTGATTCAAAACTCAACTGTAAAAGTCCTGACATGGACCACCAACAGCGAGCACATCCCAGCCATCCTGCTGCACCTTCACTGCTCCCTGTGTCTTACAGGACTGAATATCAAATTCTGTTGTTGACCTGCCCACTAAGGTCCTCTCATTCTGTGCCCCTCACTAACTGGCACTCTGTGGGTGACAGCAGGGCCTTCAGCTGTATATAGCGCCCTGACTGTGCACTGACCTCCTGAAGTTAATGACATCAGCTGACTCCATTCATTTGTTTAGGAGGACATTAAACAGACCTGACATTCGGCCCCTTCTGTCAGTTGACCCCCTCTGTCTGTTTGAATTTTTATTACAATTTATGTTATTTGTTCAAGATTTTTTGTAGTATTATATATTGTATTTTAGTCTGCATTATTGTCTTTTATTCTATTTGTTTGTTTTGTATATCCTGTATTTATCTTGATTTAGTGAGATATTATTTGTAGCCAATGTTATATCGGTCCTGTTGTTCTTTATGAATTCTGGGCAGGGTGCTATAGAAATAAATTGTGTTCTTATTAGTATTTTTATTTTTTGTCTTTTGATGGCCCATCGTTTATAATAATAAGTGACAAAAACTAGAGTAGTTCTGTATAAGGCAATTAATATATAGCATAATTCAGTGTAGAACATGTATTGTCATTTTCTTCACATACATGTTTTAAAATATTAGATTGGCTTAAACGTTTATTGTAAATTGGTTTAGAACAATACTGCACACATGCCTAGTACACTTTAAAAAAACGTAATCACTTTTATTATAAATGTTTTACTAAACTAACATGGTGCAAACAGTGTAATTATATTGTATATTTGGTTTCATGAATGTAAACAAAAAACTATTTTTAATGAACACAGATCTTGATGATTTTAATTTTGTCGACATGTTAAATGGTTTCCACAGACCCCAACACAACATAAATGTTAATATTGATATTTCACAGAAACGAGCCGTATTGTTTAGTTTGATGTGTGACACGACGTGATGGCAGAAACCCTCTGAACTTCACAATGATGCGTTTTATTTGTTTTGATGTACTGTTTGTCCTTCTCATTTTTATCGCTTAATTTCTGATTACTTTCCGGGCATTCCCAAGATCTGTCAAAACCTTCCAAAAGTAATTTAAAGAAGTCAGTCCTAAAACGACAGAGACGTCACTTCCGGGTCTGTAACTGCGGGTCTACAACTGCCTGTAGAGTGCTCGATGTATAATTTTGAGTTGAATAATTGTATGTTCTCCCCGTGTCTGCGTGGGTTTCCTCCGGGCGCTCCGGTTTCCTCCCACGATCCAAAGACATGCGGGTTAGGTGGATTGGCGATTCTAAATTGACCCTAGTGTATGCTGTGGGTGTGGGTGTGTTTGTGTGTGTCCTGTGGTGGGTTGGCACCCTGCCAAGGATTGGTTCCTGCCTTGTGCCCTGTGTTGGCTGGGATTGGCTCCAGCAGACCCCCGTGACCCTGTATTCAGATTCAGCGGGTTAGAAAATGGATGGATGGATAAGCACATATGGGGCTTGAATGAATTCTCTGCATTGCTGCCTTCCACTCCTTTTCTGAGATGTTGACTTTTTCCACAGTCCTCTGGGATCTTTGAAAGGGAGGGACTTTAAAATGGTTTTCTATGTTACAGAAATGCTGTCTGAGTCCTCAAGGCTGATCAATATTTTTTTCGGCAAGAGGTAGGTGAGAAGTGAAGAAAATTGAGCAGGTTCTGTTTTAACAAAGTTAATTTTGAGGTAGTAAAAGAAATTTCAATTGCAAAACCCCTATTTTATGCATTTGGCCAGTTTTTCACTAATGCTACCTTTAATGTGATGAACATGTCCAGAAAATTTGTTTTTTGTTGAAATCTGTGATGATGAGGTCCAAAAGTGTGATGATTTGATGTGGAATTTATCTCTTCTCCAAATCGATGATATAACCCCAAGTGCTTTTTTTTATTTCTAAGCTCAGTAACCCGTGTCCATATTAAATCTTATATTATATTAAAGCTCTCGTATTTCTTTCTCATGTCAAATGCAGGCAGGATTCTATAATTATCAGCCATCCTCTACTATGAATGTTAAACTTTAATAACAACACAACACCTTTGATGTTAGCAACACACTTTTTATTCTTCTCTCCTATAAAGCACACCCGTCACAAGTAACCGCCTACAAACCCACTCTCCTCAAACCCAGAATGACCTACTCCCAGTTGGGATGCAGTCCCGTATTCCCACAAATAGAAGCTCATTTATAAGATAAAGAATATAACAACTTAACAGAAAGAAGCTCCCGATGTGCAGTTCAAGTCCAGCGAGGATATCCAACAAAGCCCTAAATATGACGGCTTTAATAGACCTGCCATTGCTGTGTCCAAACATGATGGTGCCGTTTAGATAAAGTGTTGTCATATCTACATGGTGGCACTGAAATGTATGCAAATCACCTTTAATGAAGGGCTGCAGTGCACTTTGATCACATCTGAATTGTTTGATTTGTAATTTTAAACTGTGAGGCAGAATGAGAAAATGAAGTAAAATGTGTCTTTGAACCAAACCTCATGGAGGGCACTGTGACCCTGAAGTGTGCTGATTATTTTTACTGACTTTATGAAGTTAATTCTACACTTTTATTTTCACAGGGCTTTCCCATTTCACATGGCCATACACTGAGGTGTCTTATGGCCTCCAGCTCAGGGCTGTCCATGTGAGAAGTGAATCTGAGAAGAGTTTCCCACAGAGCATGGCCTCTGCCATAGAAGATGGAGTGGATGAAAGAACGGTGGACATTAAAGAAGAGGACTGTGAGCGGCTCACACCAGAGGATGTGCGTGTGAAGCTCGAGGATCACGAAGAAAGAATTTCAGTTTTTAAAAAGGAGGAGGAGGAGTGCAAGTGGGTGACTGTTACCATTAAAGCTGAGGATTTGAATGATTTCTCTGTTGGTCTTGAACTTCAAAAACATGAAACTGAGGATATTTTCAAGCAAGAGGCCTGTGAAGAATCTCCATCCAGTTTACTGCCCTGGTCCACTAATACGGGACGACTGGCTACACAGGAGAATCCTGCAGAGCTGAAATCAGAGTTATCAGAGTCGGAAGAGAAAATCACAGAGGAAAATGGGAGAGAAGGAGAAGAGTCACCTGGGAGTGTTGGAATAAGTGAGTAATGTGATTAAATATAAAAGAAAGAGAACAATAAATTCTAATGGTGGGTGTTTTGATGTTTTTAGAAGGTTGAAATGAGATTGGACAACACGGTTAATTGATCTTGGATAAAGATCACCTGTTTGGGCAAATGATAACAAACAATAGGTTACCTAATAAATGATAAATTAGAAAAACTTGGGTGAATAAGGAAAAATCTAAAGTGTTGAGTGCATAACTTGAACATCATGAAGCTCTGACTGAAGCTGTGACATGTGTTAGGTCAACATCGCATTACGTTCAATGAGAATATCAAAAGTCTTATTTTACTAAAAACACTTTATTGACAATTTCTTCATGCATTCTGCAGTTCTGTTGGTAGGTAGCTTCTTTGGATGTCTCGGCTGTACTCCATCGCTCCGAGTGCGTATGAGTGGTCAATTTGATCGATCAATCAGCTCAGGCCTGTCTTTCACATGAGAGAAAGGTGGAGAAGTTGAACAGACAGCAGCAGAACATGTAAATACCACACACGGAGTGGCCAGACCATAAATGGCACCTCAGTGTGACAAAGGAACTCCAACCAGTGTGACACCACTTTACTTGTACTGTTTCATTTATTTTAAAAGGCGGGTAGTGGTTAGGAATTTGGATATCAAACCCTGAAGTTGTAGATTCAAATTCAGCTATTGTCACCATGTGACCTCGAGCAAGTCACATGACCAGCCCGTGCTTCAGTTGGAAAAACAAGAGAAATGTAACCAATTGTGTCTCAAATGTTGTAAGTCACCTTGGATAAACATGTCAGGAAAATAAAAAATATAATAATAACACAAATATTTTAAATATTTCAGATTTACAGAAGAATGGCAGCTTCTCTCCATCTTCATTTGGTAAGCCCTCCCTTCAATACAATGAGAAAGGTATGAAGAAATCAGCAAGAGGATCTGAGAACCTGACAGCAGCCTTTTTGCAGTGCAGTTCTCTCCCTGCTGCTGGAGTAACACAGATAGAAGCCATCAAAAATGATCGACAGCAAGTGGAGAAAGAAATCCAAGTTCACACTGGAAAAAAATGTTGCTTGGAATGTGGTAAAAAATTCACACAGAAATGTGATATTAATAAGCATACGAAGATCCACACAGGAGAAAAACCTCATTGCTGTTCAGAATGTGGAAAGTCGTTCTCAAGGAGAAGCGATCTTCAGAGGCACAGAAGTATCCACACAGGTGAAAAACCTCATTGCTGTTCAGAATGTGGAAAGTCGTTCTCAAGGAGAAGCCATCTTCAGAAGCACAGAAAAATCCACACAGGAGAAAAACCTCATTGTTGTCCAGAATGTCATAAGTCGTTCTCACAAATAAGCCATCTTCAGACGCACAGAAGAATCCACACAGGAGAAAAACCTCATTCTTGTCCAGAGTGTGGTAAGTTGTTCTCACAAATAAGCGTTCTTAAGAAGCACAGAAGAATCCACACAGGAGAAAAACCTGATTGTTGTTAAGAATGTGGCAAACAGTTTTCTGACAAATGCAGCTCTCAAAGGCACATGCAAATTCATACTGGAGAGAAGCCATATTGCTGTTCTCAATATGGTAAAAGGTTTTTGTACATTTCAAGTTTGCAAAGGCATGCAAAAGCTCACGTTGTATGATGCAAGCACTTCTCAAACAGCAAGACTCTTAACGACCAAATGAGAATTCACTAGGGTGAGAATACCCCATTGCTCTCCAGAATGTGGCAAACAATTCTCATGTCAAAACACGCTTAAGAGCCACATAAGGATCCACATCGGAGAGAAGCAGAACGCCTGTTCTGAATACTCTTCCAGAAAAAAATTTCAGAGATGCACACAAAGTCATATTTGAGTAAAGCATGTCCCAGAATTGACAAATCATCTTTCTCTTGGGTCCTCAACCAAAAAATTAAAGAAAAATATTCTGAATGAGGTTACGACTCCAGTTGAAAGTAGTTAATAAATACATAAGAATAGTGGAGAAAACATGGGATGTGGTAAACAGATCGTAGATGTAAGGTAACCTCAGAGCCACATATGTACTCACACTGGAATACAACACATTTCACAAACAGCAAGAATCTTCTTCAACAACTTATAGGGGCAAGAAAAAACGTCATTGTTGTCCTAAATGTGATTAACGCTTTTCAGACAACAGTGGTCTTCATATTCATAAATGACTTTCTTTCTTGTGATAAGTCTCTTATCAATTCTGGATGTTGAAAGTGGTCCTCCTATATCAGCTATTATCAGTAACACGTAAGATTTCATGAAGGACTCGGAAGGGGAATATTTTTGTTTCGGAGCTTTGGAGATGGGGCCTTATCTGAGTAGTAATGAACTTGTACCATCTCTGGGATGTCATCTGATGGCTGACGCCTGGGCTGAGTGCAGACAGCCGTTCTTAACCCTGACAATGAAGAAGTCATTTTGTGACGTCAGCTGACAGCCAAAGCTCTCCAATCAGATACTGGGGAGGGACAGTCGAGGAGGACAGGAGACTAAAAAGAGAGCCCTCACATGACAGACCAATGTAGAGGGGCTTTATAAGACTATTAAGCTAATTTAGGTCATCATTTATAAATGATAAGAGTCTTTACAAACCAAACACATTCATCAGCTGTGTGTCAAGGGTGAGTCCAAATGTGGCTATTTAAGAAGATTGAAATACAAATAAAATGAAACATTCAGGGTTCAAAGAGAAATGTTTTAAGATCTGAATAGGATGTCACAACAGCATGCTAGGGTTAGCATGGGGGACCACATTTGTGAAGAATATCAATTAATATATAGAAGGAAAATTATTTAAAATAATAATAATGTTATGAGAAATGGGACACCATAATGTATTCAGACAACAATGAAAATGTAATGTACTGATTTTATTGTCTGACATAAGAGAAAAAAGGAAGACAAAGCAGAAGACACACAGAGATGTCTGCTGCCCCAGCTGTTACAGTTTTTCTCAGTTGCTTTGGTGCATTTCTCACAACAGACTTAACATTTGCATAACAGCAAGTGCATTTCTCAAAACACTGGCAAAACATCATGGATGACCAGCAAAAGCAGGTAACTTCTTCAAAATCCTCAATCCATGCCTCAATAGCAAGTATTTACATCGCTGAATATGTCAGTGCCATCAAAATGCCAAGTCCATGAAACATCATACACGGACATGACAGCCAAAATGTAAAGTCATTTTATCAATATAAAATTGCCACAATCTAAACATTTTCTGATGCACAAAACATCTGAATGACAAGGGCAGGAAACATAAAAATACAAAACACCGATTGCGGGAGATTGATTCAAGAATATTTTATTGATTGCACAGGTATATGGTGACGTACCATGCACTGCACTTGGAGTCTATGAAATGAAGGAAAAAAAATGACAACATCGAAAACAATATTTACAGTAATCCCTCCTCGATCGCAGGAGTTGCGTTCTAGAACCCCCCGTGATAGGTGAAAATCCGCGAAGTAGAAACCATATGTTTGTATGGTTATTTTTATATGTTTTAAGCCCTTAGAAACTCTCCCACACTGTTTATAAATATTCTCCGCACAGTAAACCCTTGTTTGTCACGGTTAATCCGCTCCAGACAGATAAATGAATTTCCACGAAGTAGGATTCTTTATTTATAAATCTAATATTTTCGCAGATAGAGCATTGAAAACCTGTTTACGACCTTCTAAATAAGTTTTTTTAACTTTATTAGAGCCCTCTAGACATGAAATAACACCCTTTAGTCAAAAGTTTAAACTGTGCTCCATGACAAGACAGAGATGACAGTTCTTTCTCACAATTAAAATGATGCAAACATATCTTCATCTTCAAAGGAATGCATGTCAGGAGCATAGAATGTCAGAGAGAGAAAAGCAAACAATCAAAAAATCAATACGTGCTGTTGGGCTTTTAAGTATGCGCACCGCGATAAAGAGGCCACAAAGAAGGGAGCAATGTGAAGGTAGTTTCAGCATTTTTTACAGGAGCGTCCGTATCCTCTAGGCAAACAGCCCCTCTGCTCACACCTCCTCCGTCAGTCAGAAAGCGTGAGAGAGACAGAGAAAAGCAAACAATCAAGCACCGCACGGGAAGCATATCGTATATCATTGAGGAGTTTTATTTAATACGTAATACATGCTCTGATTGGGTAGCTTCTAAGCCATCCGCCAGTAGTGTCTCTTGTATGAAATCAACTGGGCAAACAAACTGAGGAAGCATGTACCATAAATTAAAAGCCCCATTGTCCGCAGAAATCCGTGAACCAGTGAAAAATCCGTGATATATATTTAGATATGCTTACATTTAAAATCCACAATGGAGTGAAGCCGTGAAAGTCAAAGTGCGATATAGCGAGGGATCACTGTACATACTGAAACTCTAAATGCTCTCTACAATTGCTGCTGATCCTGTATATTGGGCCACATGTTCTCATCCACATCACAACGGATATCTTCCTTTGCAATGCAGCGTGGAAAGAACCTCCTAGAATGTCTTATCCAGCCTCTGCAGGCGTCTGCTGTTATGTCCCCCCACTCGGCTTCCATGGCAGCAAGCAGTGTCATTTGTGTAAGTGGGTTACACTCATATACCTTCCACCTCCAAGCTGAGGGTTGAGGAATGGGGAATATGGAGGTAGGAATTCCATCAACATCCTGGGGTGGTTGGCAAACCATTGTCTGATTAGGTTGGAGTGATGGAAACTCATATTATGACAAATGATCACATACTGTGGTCCATTTTTTTGACCAATCTCCTCTTCAGGAATGAGATCCCTGTAGAGGGTGTTCAAGAAGGTCAGCAGATGTTGGGTGTTGTACGGCCCCACAAGAGGAATGGGAGTGTGGGCCCCATTGTCCAAAATAGCCGCACACATAGTGATGTTCCCACCCCGCTGGCCTGGCACGTCAACAGTAGCTCTCTGTCCAATCAGATTACGCCCACGTCTTCTTCCTTTGGCCAAGTTGAAGCCAGCTTCATCCATGTATATGAAAATATATGGTGGTTCACTTGATTCCAGGTCCATTATACGCTGTAACAAACAAGATACTACAGTCAGTTTGATGTAAAATGCATTTTCATTTTGGAGACAATAGTCAAATCTAACATATTCATGTTGCTCTCACAGCGGTAGCAAATCTGTCAAGGAGAAATCAACTGTACTGCATGTCGATATACAATGTTGGACTATTTGCTGTACAGTAGATTACAGTTACAGTATTACTGCAGACGTTCAGTCTTACCTGCACATGCTGGTACCGACGTTCCTTCACTTCTTCACTATTCCTTTCAAAAAGTACGTAGTATAACTGCTTCATACTCATTTGGTTTCTCCTCAGCACCCTGTCAATAGTTGAGATGCTGACAGACTGGACATTCTCAAACACATCGTCATCAGCAATAATGGCAGTTTGTATTTCCTTAAGTCTCATGACCATAGCACAAATAGCCTCTACCTGTCGAGGAGTGCAAATAGGCCCCCTGCCACCTCTTCCAGGAAGTCTCAAGTCCTATGTGTCACAGTAAAAATACAACAATGAATGGACAACAGTAACATACATATTGTCTAGTGTGGACTATTGTAAATATATGACATACTGTAACATTATAAAGTAATACACACAAATACAGAGTAAAATCGTTATTTACACACCTGTTCTCTCTGCGAAATGTCTGAACAATCGACGTTCTCCCCAAATTTGGCTGCACCCTTTGACCTGCTTCAGCCATTGAAAGGCCATGATTTATAACATGGTCCACAATTGTGGCCCTTATTTCATCAGAAACTGACCTATGTGTTGAACCTCTTCTCCCTTGTCTGTTTTGTCTCCTTACACCACACACCACTACTCTTCTTGGTCTGGGCTGGGCTGTTGGCCTGTTCATTTTCTTGCTGTTCTTCCATTTTCAGGTTGTCCTTCCTTGATGTGCTTCCATGCTGCATTGTGCCTTGTCTTTATATGCTTGCCAGCTGCGGGTTCAGGAGCAATTTTAGGGGACTGCTCAGTGATTAGTTGCTTGATTGATCTAAGATCTCATACCTGCCCCGATAATGTGTCACCTGAGAGCAATTTACAGTAAGGTGGTGCAGGAATCATTAGTATTGTAAATACGAACCAAAAAAAAGTTTTGTAGAAACCTATAAAATACACTTGACAGCCAATGACATCTTGTTGAACACTTTTGACTGCAATGACTTACACAATGAAAAAATGACAAGTTTGTCTGGAGTGTAAGACAATGCAAAAGAGGGCTACACAATGCATTTTGATCATCATGACATAAGCAACCATTGATGCATGATATAGCTGAGAATTAATTGCACATAAGCATCTGCCTGAGTGAACTAAAGCAACTGCAAAATGACAAAGACACCCAGAAATTGCTGTTATGATGTGCACAACTGACTAAAGGTTGTGGGAATTGAACGAGTAGTTTTGAGAACTGCAATTATGTTGTGAGAAATGCAACAAAGCAACTGAGAAAAACTGTAATGTGATAAATTAACCTAAAAATATAGCGGATGTCCCTTTGCTCCATGTCAGTATATCCTGGGTGGTGTGTGAAGGACGCTCTATACTCCGAATGTGTTGGTTCAGGTTTCAGTTTGAGTTCAGCACCTTCTTCTTATCGATAACCAAGACAACGTTTCTACACATCGAAACTACAAGCTGGAGGCCACAGGAGCTCAATAAACTCCAACAGCAGGATGGACGATTAGAAAGCTCTGCTCTGAGAGAGTGTCAGCTACACTAAGCTTCAGATTCATTTACTTGACAGAAAACTCCAAAGAGCAGAAGTGGCCTCTTCTTTACCCCCACAACTAAAGGTCAAATTTGACCCCTCACTACTCATTGTTGGTTCACTCTGCTTGGATTTCTGTATTTTGTAAGTTTATTTTTCATTTTTTTGGCCACACTCATTTTACATTTCATTTCATTGATGTTCTCAAATGTGTGAGTATAGCTTGACTCTTACCAGGACTTATCTAAAAAGGACACATTGGCCATGAAAATCAAGAAGGCAGAAAAATATAAAAAGTGGAAACCACAAAATGAAGAGCTAGCATCGATGAAATACGCTCAGTGGCAGAGGTGACAAGGACAAAATCAGAAAGGACATCACAGAAAAGGCAGGTACCAACTGAAAACAAAAGAAGAAAGCTGATTGGTGGGAAGAACTTTCAGTCACTCCTGAGTGGACTGTTGAGGTCAGCCGTGGCATGCAAACTTCAAAGTTCATGTGTTTTTGATTTCAAACCTGTGATCATGCACTGAATAAGTCTGTTATTTATCAGTTAGCGTGTTCTGAAACTGTAATGTCATCACAAAGATCACACAAACACGTAATGTGGCATTTGTGATCAATCACTTTTGTTAATTTTTATGGCACCATTCATCAGCCCTGTATAGAGTGCCACTTCCAGATCGGCAACCTCACTGCACCCCGTAGCACATTTGGAGTTTGGGACTGGAGCACAAAGTGGATGGCACTCTGAGAAGGACAGACTTGTAACACGTGAACAAAGCCAGCTGCCCTCCCTGGTCTGTCTTCATTCAGAAGGACTCACCTGAGTGGTGGGATTGTTCTGTGGCGCTCCTGTTAGCTGGCATTTCATCAGTTTGCTTTCTGTGTTTCATCTGATAACGAGCAGAGTTAATCAAACACGAGCCAGGCCTGTTACGATGTGAACGTTCTTGACATTTTGGTTTGCTTTAAATATTTTTTCTACTTCTTTACTTTGAGTTCTTGGAGGCCTTGTACATTAGAGATTATTAATACATGAGCTTTGGTGTTAATAATGAATTGACAATTAATAAACTGTTTTTATTGCTAACCTGTAAGTGTGGCCTGTTGCCATTTTGTAGCTTTATCCTTCTTGACTGTGTTGCTAGGATGTGTTGCACTGTTGCCTCCCTAGAATTAAGTGCCACATCACCGACGCTCGGCCTCACACCCTTCATCACACATGAGGCAGAATCCAAGATTGCGGATCCAACTGTTAATCATCTTCAGTGTGTGAGTATAAGTTCATGCTTATTCTCACTTTGACCGTGTTAATGGTTCAGCGTCTAGATTTTGGAGACAGTACGTCGTCTGATTATCAGCTTGTGAAAAATCTCGCTTTGTCACCGTTAAAAGTTTTGAGTGTAAATGTTTGTGGAGTTACGCCTTTAAATTATTGTACTGTTTTGAGTAAATGGCCTGAGGCTGAGGATTCAACCCTCCAAGGACTTCACTGTGATACTCATAGGATTGATGATCAATTCAGAGAAATACCATTTTTAGTTTGTTTGCAGTTTTAACATCGAGATTTAAGGCATATCTTCTAGTCGGTGACTGCTGGTGATTTTCATTATAACTCCATTTAGCACTTTTTGTCAATGTCTGTTCTGATTCTTTTACTATTGAGTCTTGCTGCAGTTTCTTGATATGCAAACATCTGATTAGCCACATTTCCTCTTGCCAGATGACAGTTGTAGCTGAAACTCATAAAGCAGGTGGACATTATTCACGCTGCCGTCCAGCAAATCATCTCTGGATATTAGTGGCTGACACAACAACACCATCCATTCAACATAAGGAGCCACAAAGCCGACCCCATCATCTTTATTCACAATCAAAGCAGCCTGTATCCTCCTTATAGGTATTGGAGTTGGACATTCTGAAACGTCTGTGACACCCTGGGGGGCTTTATTAGCTCTGTGCCATTATACTGGGTTGGGGGCTTCAGTGCCAAAACTCCTGTGCCAAAAAGTGTCAAGGCAAAGAGCCTAAGAGTGAGCTGAGGAAGACAACATCAGACCAAATACCTGAAGAAGGAGCACGTCAGAAAGACAATGAGTGCACTCCACTACCAACAAGGGTCTTCCCTTGACCCCTGAGCACAAAGACAACTCCGCACATAACTGGACATTATCCTTAAAGGCTTGGCATCATTAAAGCGGCATGAGTGTGCCAAGAGAAACAAGGACTCTTATCAAGTGACTACACAGCCAGGCCTGCTTTGCCATGTTGAATTGTCATGTGTGAGAAGCTCCTGATTAATGGTTTCATTTAAACTTCTCACTTTTACAAGACTGAACTCATCTGGAGACTCAAGAAAGTTGACAGTTTGGTCCTCTCTGAACCAAAGCTGCTCTTCAAAGTGAGGACACATTGACTGGCACGTCATGCAAGAAATCTTAAATGAAGGAACCTAAATTAATTTAGATAAACTTTATGAGGGGAAGTTTGGACGCCTACAGCAGCAGAAACATAAAAAATCAAGGATATGGACTTACAAGACAAATAATACAATTAATCAATCAGTCA
The DNA here is from genome assembly GCF_016835505.1 of Polypterus senegalus. Classification (NCBI taxonomy): domain Eukaryota; kingdom Metazoa; phylum Chordata; class Cladistia; order Polypteriformes; family Polypteridae; genus Polypterus; species Polypterus senegalus. The sequence continues at coordinate 253,071,065 of NC_053157.1, read as the reverse complement.
AAGTAAATTGTGCAGAAATAGTTTATTGAACTTAAAGATTATCAGCATTTAGTTTAGAATGTGAGGATGAAGCTTTGCAGTGGGCAGCAAAGACACCCAAGGTGCTTCTTAGTTCACTGTCGTGGAAATAGCCTGTGGCTAAAAGTGCCTCCCAAGTGAGCTCCACCTGGAGGGAATTTTTCCTGGTGACCTCCAGTTTTGCCCCCATCCTCTTTTCACAACAGTGCCCAGGGTTTGCTGTGTGATGGATCAGCTTTTCTGATTGGTTTCTTCAGGCCTTCCTTGCGCTTCGTTTGAATGCCCCAAGAGACCACAGATTTCCAGCAGCTTGCCACACACATCAAAAGACTTGAGTCCTCTCAGGAAGTCCAGTCTGCTCCGGCCCTTCTTGTACAGCACCACTGTGTGGTCAGATCAGTCCAGTTTGCTGTTCATATGGACCTCCAGGTAATTTTGCTCTGCACCACATGCACATCCTCCCTCTGAACAGCAAGTGGTCTCAGAGGCTCTTTGGCCTGCCAGAAGCCCACCACCAACTCTTTTGTCCTGCTCATATTCGATCAGCAGGTGGTTCTCCACGCACCACAAGCTAGTCCTTCACAAGTCCTTCACAAGCATCCTGTACTTCGACTTGTCACCATTATTAAGGCAACCAATGGTGGAGGAGTCTTCTGAGAATTTCTGCAGGTGGCAAGTGCTGGGATTGTACTGGAAGTCTGTTGTGTAGAGGGTGAACAAGAAGAGAGGCAGAACATTTCCCAAAGATGCTTCAGTATTACACACCACCAGTTCTGACACACAGCCCTTGAACCTCACAAACTCTTGTCTGTTTTTCATGTAGTCCAGGACCTGAGGGAGCATCATGATGCATAGCTTTGAAACTTTTCAATAGTCAATAGGGCTGAATGGTGATAAAGGCCATGGAGATATCCAAGAACATGATCAAGACTGTGGTGCCGGCTTTGTCCAAGTGAGAGTGGGACTGAGGTGCAGAGAGATGACAGCATCCTCCACACTTATGTGTGTCTGATTGGCACACTGTAGACCATCCAGATGTGCTGACACGAGAGGCCATAGCTGTTTTAGGACCAAATGCTCAAAGGTCTTCATGATGTATGAAGTAAGTTCATCTTTATTAGTAACTGAACATCTCAGTAGTGTGGTTTCAGGTTAGACTGGGCATACGACGGCACAACGGACACACACAGGGGAACACAGGACACATAACAGAGTGCAGACACTCACATTTGGATTGGAGAGCACTGCTCAGGTCTAAATGATCAATTTCACTGTTATGTTATGTATGAAGTTACAGAAACTGGCCTGAAGTCTTCTGGGTCAGTGGAATGTCCTTTCTTTGGCACTGGGACCACACAGAATGTTTTACACAACTAGGGAACCCTCTGGAAATTCAGGGAAAGGGAGAGAATGTGTTATGCACTGCAGAAATGTCTCTCTTACTTGGATCTTGTTATGTAATGAGATCTTCACAAAGGATTCTTCTGGTCTTACTGACATCCACAAAGCATCAGTCCGGTGGTCGTTCATCAGTGTGCAGTGTGGCATATTGACATGGTGGTCTCATTAATTGGGAAAATGAAGGATTCACAGGTCTTTGACTAAATACGTTAAACCTCAAATCAGAACAAAACAGCTGGGAAGGTATGGAAAATGCATAAATATATATGGTACAGACAGACAGCACTTACATCAGCGTTTCTCAACCTTTAAGTATTTGTGACCCAAGCTTTCATAACAGTTTTAATCGCACCCCCCTAAGGTTTTTTTTAAATGAGCCCACTAATACCAATTTGGTCTTTTTTAATAAATGATATATCATAGATGCATATTTTATTATACCTACTTAACTTTTATCGACATTTATCTAACTCTATATTTTATTTTTTAGTATCAGAATGTAGTTTAAGTTAATTTGCTTTGGTTTCAATAGATATATTTTTCATATTTTCGATTCTTGTTTTCTTTTTTCACATCTTTGCACCCCCTTTTGTTACTTCGTGCCCCCCCTAAGGGGGCCTGCCCCACAGTTTGAGAACCACTGACTTACATGCAAATATTGTGTTGGCTCTTCTTCTCAGGTAAAGCCTGGTGGTTGGCTCATGTGGAGCTTTGGAAAGGATACTGGTTTAGATGGAGTTATGGAGACTGAGCGCTGATGGTGTTACCTCTGATCACCGTATTGAATGGTTTGAAGCAAAACTGTTGGCGTGGATGTGTGTGCAGGCAGTGTGTGAGGAACATGAAAGTTTTTGGAAACACATGGAAGGAGACATGAAGAATTAGGGTAACAGCATTAGCATAGTGAGTGATCAAGGAAGCAGATATTAGAGTAACCTTTAGAGACCATTATTCATTGCTTTTAGCCTCATACAATATTGAACACCCCTAACAAAGAAAATAAAAAGCATATTAAACAGATTTTTTATTTTACAATTGTGAAATTGCATGCAAAACAAATTTTAGAATGAAAATCAGTTTGTGAAACAAAACTCTGCCTTTTCTCTCCTTACTAGTGAGCAGTCAGCAGGGGTTTAGATGAGGATTTTAGTTTCCAATAATATGCAGCAATTCAATGAGTGAGCAACAAAAGCTGACAAGCATAAAATCAGTAAACCAGTGGGGAGGCCATTAGGTCAGGACAACTCTCCGTAAGACACTTGTCCTTACTCGACTGTCACGTCAGTCACTTCACCAGTGTCTTGATTTGACCTCTTAATGTTGAGTGACATGTTGTGTTCCACCCAATTTCTCTGAACTGAAGATGGACCCCGTTGGTCTGGACTTGATTTGTTAAGTACTTTCGTACATTAGGTGGCATTAAACTGGTTAGTGTGAGTCTGTAAGTCACAAAAACACAAAAATAGGACATTGAGAATAAAGAATGAGCTGAATAAATTAGACTGGGAAAGTTTAGTTTATCCAGAAATAGAAATATTCATGACAAGCTCTTTCTATGCTAGGTACAAATTTTCTGATAAATGGTCTTTGGGAGCATTGGGCATGAGGCAGAGATCAGCAGTGGACAGTGTGCCAGTCCATTGAAGGTCAGGATGTAAAGAAACCCACACTGCCAGTCATACAGGGCCAGTTTAGAGTATGTGCTAATCAATCAAATCAACGTGTAGGGATGTGGGAGAAAAACTGGAGTAGCTGGAGGAATACATAAAGTATATTGGAAGAAGGGATAAAAGTCCAATGGACAATGAATGGGGGACAGTGGATCTGTGAGGCAGCAGAAGTGACCGCTAAATTTAACACATTAAGCTGTGGAGTTAAATAAAGCTGTGAAGAGACCATTAAGGAATGTCACCCCAACTGGTCCAACTCAGAACATCAGTGCCAACCTGCAGTAGAAGGTAATGTGGAGGGGGGTACATGTTTAGGCTCTGGGGTGACAATCCACTGGACATTAAGGTCATGCTGTGCGAATCTGTTAGGAATAACACAATAAAAAATCAGCGAGCGGAAGCAGAGAGTGGATCAGCGAGAGGCGACGTCTCCCACAGGCATGTAGCCCTTCAAAAGCACCCCCCGAGCAAGTTCACCTGAGGTAAAGCCGGCAGCTGACCATTAGAAATAACTGGCAGTGAGAAATTAAAGTCGATCGCTCAGCGGGTGGCGGAAATCTAAAGCGACGGTGATTCAGCTGAACACGGAAAGCGCCGAAGCACCTATAAAAACGGCAAAGATGACTTCAACACTTAATTTAAGTTCCATCTGCTCTCTGCCCATCGAGCGCACGTTTATATGTTGTGTGTCCTGCAGTATGTACAGCTCAGGTTTTTTGTGGCCGACAGTGCAGATAGCTTCACCTGCCAAAAATGTTTAGTTAGTTAGAGGCATTCATTTTAAATATTAAAACAGATTCCAACACAATTATAGTGCTAGTCTACAGACCACCAGGGCCATATTCATTGTTCATGACTGAATTTAGCAACCTTCTGTCTGATTTGGCTATAAATTATGATCATGTAGTACTGATGGCGGATTTTAATGTACACATTGATGTGTGACCAGGAAGTCTTAACTTTAATTACTAAAATGAAGCCCACTACTTGTTCCCTAGATCCAGTGCCAACAAAACTAGTAAAAAGTGCAATGGATGTTCTTGCAGCGCCTATTCTAACCGTTATCAATAGTTCATTACTGCATGGCACAGTACTTGATGCACTCAAAGTGTCAGTCATTAAACTTTTACTTAAAAAGTCAGACCTAGACCCACACATACTAAATAACTATAGGCCTATTTCAAATTTACCGTTTCTCTCTAAAATACTAGAGAAAGTAGTCGCCAGTCAGCTTCAGTCACACCTTACGCATTACAATTTATTTGAGAAATTCCAGTCTGGCTTTCGCACTGGTCATAGTACAGAAACGGCACTAACACGGGTTGTAAATGACATTCTGATATCCTCTGATGAAGGAAACTCCACTGTAATTATGTTGTTGGACTTAAGTGCAGCATTTGACACCATTGACCATTCTATTTTACTGCACAGGCCAGAAAACGATGTTGGGCTTACAGGCCCCGTGCTCGCTTGGTTCAGTTCTTATTTATCACATCGATTCCAGTATGTACAGAAATGTGCAGACAGTACTCCATCATTATACACAGAAGTTCAATATGGTGTCCGGGATCAGTACTGGACCTTTACTGTTTTCACTTTACATGCTTCCACTGGGATCTCTCATTAGGAAACATAATGTTAATTTTCACTCGTATGCAGATGACACCCAGTTATACCTTTCATTTAAATCAAATGAAGTTTCTCCGATGTTGTCTTTAATTAGTTGTGTTAGTGAATTAAAGGAATGGATGAATGAGAACTACTTGTCTTTAAATACAGATAAAACAGAGATGTTAATTGTTGGAGGGAATGGCGCTGATCACAGCAATATTTTGTCATCATTTAACTCAGTTGGAATCCCAATTAATTTTACTGAATCAGCCCGCAATCTAGGAGTTATCTTTGACTCTAGCATGTCATTTAAAGCGCATATTACAAAGTCGTCCAAAACATGTTTTTCCATCTTAAAAATGTTAGGAAATTAAGGCTTTCTAAATAAACAGGATTGTGAGAAATTAATTCATGCATTTATCTCTAGTAGGATTGACTACTGCAATGCGGTGTTCACTGGCTGTTCAAACTGTTCTCTATACAGCCTCCAGTTAATCCAAAATGCGCTGCAAGAATTATTACAAGAACTAGAAAATATGAACACATAACTCCAGTTCTTAAATCCTTACACTGGCTCCCAGTTAAGTTCAGGGCAGATTTCAAAATCCTCCTTTTAACATATAAAGCATTAAATGGCCAAGGTCCGCTTACTTGTCTGAACTTATCATGACTTACAAACCTGAGCACATTAAGATCTCAAGATGCCGGTCTGCTTAGGATTCCAAGGATTAATAAAATAACAGTGGGAGGTCGAGCTTTTAGTTACAGGGCCCCTAAACTGTGGAATGGTCTTCCTGCTTCCATAAGAGATGCCCCTTCAGTCTCAGCCTTTAAATCCCGGCTGAAGACTCACTACTTCAGTTTAGCATATCCTGACTAGAGCTGCTGATTAACTGTACAGACTGCATCTCTGTTGTTAGTCATTAGCACTAAAACATAAGTAACATGATAATTATATTTGAATACTAACCCTCACCTATTCTGTTTCTTTTCTCGGTACCCAAATGTGGCCATTGGTGCCACGGCCCACCTGCCAAGTTGTTTGCCTGCCTATGGTAAAGTCATCCCTGATGGAGGATCACAGGAATCATGGGAAAGAGGGTCCTTTCATGAACAGCGTTTCAGCCGTGGCATGGCCAAATGGGGAGGCAGCTAGATGGATGAGGTCTCTCAGGACTCTAAAAATATCCAAACCTAATTATGTCATATCATCTACTGTTAAACCGTAATTCTAAAATTTTTATTATGCTGTCTTAAGGAATTGTTCTGTTCTGTATATTGTATTGTATTGACCCCTACTTTTGACACCCACTGCACGCCCAACCTACCTGGAAAGGGGTCTCTCTTTGAACTGCCTTTCCCGAGGTTTCTTCCATTTTCCTACAAGGTTTTATTGGCAGTTTTTCCTTGTCTTCTCAGAGAGTCAAGGCTGGGGGGCTGTCAAAAGGCAGGGCCTGTTAAAGCCCATTGCGGCACTTCCTGTGTGATTTTGGGCTATACAAAAATAAACTGTATTGTATTGTATTGTATGTGACTTACCAGCAACACATTTCTTTTATTTTCTTCAAATTAGAAACTTTGTTAAACAGAACCTGCCCAATTTTCCTCACCTAATCACCTACCTCTATGCTGGAAAAAATACTGTTCAGTCTTGAGGACTCAAACAACATTTCTGTAATATATAAAATCATTTTACAGTCCCTCCCTTTCAAAGATCCAAGAGGACACTGGGAAAAAGATCTCTCACTCAACATCTCAGAAAAGGAGTGGAAGGCAGCAATGCAGAGAATTCACTTGAGCTCCAAATGTAAAAAAACATACAATTAATTAACTCAAAATTATATATCGAGCACATCTGTCTCGTTTAAAACTGTCCAAAAGGTTGCCATTGCAAAATACAACATGAGAAAGTTACAATCAAGTTCCAGCCTCACTGAGGCACATCAAATTAACATCATTCTGGACGAAAATCTTTAAATGCCTTTCAGATAGCCATGGTGTTCTCAATCCCCCCTAAGCCACTAACAGCTGCATCTGGTGGGCTCACAGAGGGGCTTAAAGTGGAGAAGCACAAACAAACGGTCATTGCCTTTACTTCACTATTGGCACGCAGACTTATTTTGCTAAACTGAAAGAATCCTAACTCCCCTTTTTAAGTCAGCGGGTAACTGATGTTTTATATTATTTGAAATTGGAAAAAATCAAATTCTCAGTTAAAGGATCTGTGCAGAACCTTTTCAAAACCTGGCAGGATCTGATCAATAAAATTTTAGAATAAGCATTTAAACTGAGGAAGTGGATTCTTTCACCTCTTTTGTAATTTTTTCATTGTATTTATTTTTATTCATTTACTTATCTACGTAAGTTTTACTCTACCGACCAAGCTCTCCTTCTCATGGGTGGGGTTCAACTTGTCTTAAAAGTAGTTGTATTAAACTAGACTTGCTTGTATGGAATGTTATTTGTTTATAATAAAATTAATAAAATGAAATTAAAAAAATTAATATTAGGATCATTCATAACATGGTAATTTTGTCATTTTGGGGATAGCATAGTATTTTCACCATCTATAGAGCTGGTAAAGAGCTTTAAAATGATATGAGAACCATGTCTGATCACTGGGCTAAAGACTGTACAAAAATAAATGAACAGGAGATAATAACAGAGGAGACGAAAACAGAGGACTGGAAAGGATGAAACATATCGTTATTTACAAAGGAATCAAACTCAAACACGTTTGGTGTTTTGGTTGAATCTTTAGGATTAGCGGTAATTGATTCTACTTTCACACTCAGTCTATGGAGAGAAACGCTTAGACAACGACATTAGTCAGCCTGACCAGAATAAAGTCACAAAGCTGAAGAACTCAAACATTTCAAGCAGCAGAGCTTTCATATTTGGAGGTGACAAAGTTGTGCATTCCACCAAATGAGTGAAAATTCTGTGAAGATTGGAGAGATACGACGTGGCACTGAAACAGAAGTGGTGCCAGCTGAAATGCCAATGTTGTTAAATAAAGAGAGCAGAGGTTGAGAGAAGGGGCAGATTACAGTGAGCTGTCACACCCACCACATGGCAAGCCCCCCAGATTGAGGTACGAGTTCAGCCGTGCAGCAGGTGACACCTCAGCAGCACACTGAACAGTTGCAGGTTTGTTATGGTGGCTGGAGTGCCAGTCCTTGCTTTTTACAAAGAGGGCACTTGGATTCATTTGGATATTTAATCAATGTAATCAAAGTTGGTTTTATATTCTCTGCCTTTATGAAGAAATGTGACTGTGGAAATCAAGACAAAAATAATATGGAATACTGATTTGGCAGAAAGCGCTAACATGTTTTTATAAATAGCTAATTTAACTACAGAAAAATCAAGTTAAATAAGATATTTAACAAACGTTAATGATGACGATAAACATAAATACCTTTCATATTGTACGCTAACATTGCAGATTTTCTACATAACATCTCATAAATAAATGAAAAAGTTAATATAGATGAAATAATATGGCAAATATTAAAAAGAAATAATACAAGAGGTAAAAATTATTAAAAAGATATGCTTAAAAATATGTCATTAATGACGATAAACACAGAACACTTGGATTCGCGATATATAATCGTACATCTCATTAGTTTTGTTTACTGGATCTAAAGTCTCTTTAAATATACTGAGCTTTTTATTCTGCGAGTCCATTCCTGGTTCTGTTGTGCCATTGTTCCGTGGCGGAAAACGTTTTCAGCTCATTTTCTTTTTCGAATTGGAAAAACTGCACAGCGGCTCTTCCCCTTCTCTTTCTACGGACTGTAAGAGGGCGTGGGGCGTGGAAGGCCGAGCCTGCGACCTGTAGCAGGATACTATTGGATTCTATCTTACTATAAGCGGGCCGTTCATCCTTGAAGTGGGCGAGTCCTGGTGTTGTGGGTGTATCGCCATGGTGTGGGCGTCCCTTTAAATACTTTGTGGGCGTGTCACGGTGTTGTGGGCGTTCCGTGAAAGATGTAGTAGATATCTACAGCGTGCTGCAGTCACTCTCAGTTTGCTCTTATGAGACCCTCGTGCTCAGACTTCTTTAAGACCACAAGATCAAGCAAAGGTGCGGAAGGTAAGACAAAATCGAACGTGGGGATCGCGGGTGGATGGGAATTCCAGTGTTGAGGAAGACCATGATATGCTAAACGGCTTTAAATTTGAGGAGGTGTCTGACGCCGCGTGGTTCACTTTTAAGTGCTGGGGGTTGAGAGCTACGTGGAGGAGGAGGGGGCACAGCAAATCGCACCTTCACGAGTTTATTATGGATGACGAGGGTCGCGCACTTTTAGCTTGTACTACGTTAATTTATTTTCCCGTGTCCCGTGAAATGTAATGCTACATCTGAGTTGGCGGAGGCGCGTTAAATCGGGATAGCTTCTGCTCTCTTCCCGCTCGTGCACTTCACGCGCGCCGTTTCTCCTTTTGATTTCGCGCATGCTCCGAACTGTGTTGTCCGTCGGGCACGCGCTTATTCAACCGCTCGCTTTTTCTCGAGCTCTGCGTGTTCTTTGTGTTTTTTTTTTCTTTTTTCTCTAAAAAAAATCGGCAAACTTCATTAAAGTGGCGTCGAACGATGTAACTTTACAGGGCGCGTTCAGGTTTAATTTCCAGCAGTTTGATTTCATTTTTTGGTATTTTCTTATCAGAAAATTTGCTCGTGCGGTTTCACTGTAACGGGGAGACTTTGATTTGTTTAATGGGAAATAAAATGCAAACATTACAGTAAAATCTACCGCTGGCATGGCTTTACGAGTACAGTTTTGTGATATTTGAGACGGTATTGTTTTATTTAATGTCTTTTATCTTTCACAACTCCTTTCAGTATTTCTGTACACTTTGATACTTTAGCTTACTAGAGATGTTCGTGTTAAAATGAAGGTCAGGACTCAAGCCAATCGGGCTGTTTGTGTCGGACCACATGAAGCATAAAAATACAAAATGTGAAAGCTGCAGAGCCACGACTCGACTATTATGGGCTGGAGCTCAACTGTCTGTCTTCATTGTTTAAAGTGGTGAGCAGGGGGTCAGTCAATCTATACCGAGGCCACAAGACCTTGAATCAATTACAATAATAAATCCTGAATCTTAAATGAAACGGGTGAAGAAATGTTGATACACAAGACAAAGTATTACAAGAAAAAATACAAAAACACATTTTATCAATATAATAATATAATTACTAAAATGCAATTTATTATGGCACTGTTCTAGCCTTTGCACTGGCAAACCTTTCGATGATATTACTCGTGTCTAATTTATCTAATTCTTCATTTTCTGTTGCAATTATTGACAAATTCGACAACCGTTCTTGGCTCATTGGTGATCATAAGTAATTTTTTTATAATTTTTTAATTTACAAAAACTTCTTCTTTCTTCAGAATTTGATGAAGATTACTCTCAATTTTTGGCAGCGTGCCTCCCTGTTCACAATGCTTAATAAAGAAAGGACTCATCTTCGTCATTTTTACAAGCGGTTTGTCCGACTCCAGACACAAGGCCACAACACCCTCCACAAACTGGCGTCTTGCATCTGACAATTTTGTTGTTTCCTGCAGGTGAACACCTATTGATCTTAATTTCTCATTGTTTTTTAGGTGTGTTTTAGATTTGAAGCCGTCATTGCAAGTATCTTCTCATGTCCAGTCTATGATGTGCTGGCAAAACTTGCAGACAAGTTGTTGTCCAAATTCGTAAAAGATGCCAGGTTAGGGTATCTGATTTTCCTCACTTTGACATTTGTGTCTCGTGGAGCTAGCTAATTCATTAACAAGAAAAAATACAGGAAAGATGCACACAAACAAATAGAGGCGCGACTGAATTTCTACAAAAAGTTGAATTCGCTTGAAAAACAACAAACTACAAAACAGTATCTGACTGATAGAACTACAGAGTATTCAATCATTTAATATATTGGGAAAATTTGTATTAGTCACCCATTTAGTCTCTAAATTCCACACACTTCCATTTTTAAATCTAAAATCCATTTCTCTGTGTTAATTCTGTCATTCCATCTTCATCCAGCCAGTTGTAAACTGTGGTATTCATTTGTGAAACTTCTCCTCCTGTCTTCAGTATGATCTCCTTACTTCATTTTCTGAGCCTCCAGTTTTCCTACACTTTAAGCCTCAGTAGGTGGATGAATATCGGTTTATAGTGTGACAGTAATGCCCATTGTTACCAGACATGACTTGACTACAAAAATTCTCATTGGCACCAATTCCATTGAAGCAAAAGTAAGTGCCATCCCTGCTGTTAATGCCAGCTGCCTTTGGTTTGTATCTAAACACGTCATGTCCAGCAGCTTAAAAGCTCACACAGCATCAGGACAGCCATGTTATATCTACACATGCAGGTCACTCCATGTCACATCATCACACTTAGGGACCTCATCGTCACAGATTTTAACGAGACTTGGCCTGCTGATTTGGTCATCTGAGTGACCCATGGAACTGAAATTGGATCAACAATAATAAGGAGATTTAAGATCACAAAGTTTGAACACTGTGCTGGATTAGGACTTTGACTGGCTATTTCTCTTTAAAGATAAGTTGCACAGAAATGTTTCTCATATCGTTTAAATGCTCTTTTCAAGCTCTGTATTTTGTGAAAATATGTTATCCCAAAAATTAAAAAATGACCATGTTATGAGTGATTATTAAATTAAAATTTGAATAGTAAAAAACCCTAAATTTAAAAATTGGCCAATTTATTACTAAAGCTACCTTATAATGTCACAAATATCTCCAGAAAATTATTTTTTTGTTAAAATAAGTGATGATGAGGTCTAAAAGTGTGATGATTTGATGTGTAATTACCCATCAGCAGTATCTCTGGTCCAAATCGATGATCTAATCCACCATAGAAACTGCACTCGTCCTTTTAACTCTGTAAAATCTGAATATCCTCATAGGTTACAATCCTTTTTCTCCTTTAAACACAACATCAAGCCTTTCTATCAGAATAGTCGCACCTTCATCTTTGTTCAGGTCTTCTGCTCAAATTGACATCTCAATGCTGTCCCTGTAAGCGACAGTCCAACCCCAAGTGTGTGTTTTTTATTTCTAAGCTCAGTAACCCGTGTCCATATTAAATCTTCATTATTCCAGCTCTCGTATGCCTTTGTCTTGTCAAATGCAGGCAGGATTCTATAATTATCAGCCATCCTCTACTACGAATGTTAAACTTAAATAACAACACAACACCTTTGATGTTAGCCACACACTTTTTATTCTTCTCTCCCATAAAACACACTCGTCACAAGTAACCTCCTACAAACACACTCTCCTCAAACCCCTAATGTCCTTCTCCCAGTCGGGATGCAGTCCTGTAATCCCACAAATAGGAGCACATATATAAGATATAGAATTTAACAACTTAACAGAATGAAGCTCCCGATGTGCAGTTCAAGTCCAGCGAGGATAACCAACAAAGCCCTAAATATGACGGCTTTAATAGACCTGCCATTGCTGTGTCCAAACATGATGGTGCCGTGTAGATAAAGTGTTGTCATATCTACATGGTGGCACTGAAATGTATGCAAATCCCCTTTAATGAAGGTCTGCAGTGCACTTTGATCACTGAATTGTTTGATTTGTAATTTTAAACTGTGAGGCAGAGGAGGAAATGAAGGAAAATGTGTCTTTGACCCAAACCTCATGGAGGGCACTGTGACCCTGAAGTGTGCTCATTATTTTCACTGACTTTATGAAGTTAATCCTTCCACTTTTATTTTCACAGGGCTTTCCCATTTCACATGGCCATTCACTGAGGTGTCTAATGGCCTCCAGCTCAGTGATGTCCATGTGAGAAGTGAATCTGAGAAGAGAAGGGCAGACGCTTAGAGAGAGAAGAGCTTCCCACAGAACATGGCTTCTGCCAAAGAAGATGGTGTGGATGAAAGAACGGTGGACATTAAAGAAGAGGACTGTGAGCGGCTCATACCAGAGGATATGTGTGTGAAGCTGGAGGATCATGAAGAAAGAATTTCAGTTTTTAAAGAGGAGGAGGAGGGGAGTGCAAGGGGGTGACTGCTGCCATTAAAGCTGAGGATTTAAATGATTTCTCCATTGGTCTTGAACTTCAAAAGCATGAAACTGAGGATATTTTCAAGCCTGATGCCTGTGAAGAATCTCCATCCAGTTTACAGCCCTGGTCCACTAATACGGGACGACTGGCTACACAGGAGAATCCTGCAGAGCTGAAATCAGAGTCTGAAGAGAAAATCACAGAGGAAAATGGGAGAGAAGAAGAGTCACCTGGGAGTGTTGGAATAAGTGAGTAATGTGATTAAATATGAAAGAAAGAGAGCATTTATAAATTCTAATGGTGGGTGATTTGATGTTTTTAGAAGATTGAAATGAGAGTGGAAAACATGGTTATTTGAACTTGGATAAAGACCATCTGCTAAGGCCCATTAAACAAACAATATGTTACCTAATAAATGTTAAATTAGAAAAACTTGAGTGAATACGGAAAAATCTAAAGTGTTAAGCACCTGACTTGAACATCATGAAGCTTTGACTGAAACTGTGATGTATGGTAGGCCAACAGTGCATTACGATCAATAAAAAAATATCAAAAATCTTAAACTATGTGGCAGTTAAAGTAGAAATGTCCAGGAAAACAAAGAAATAATTAAGAATCAAATCCTCAGCCCTGTGCAATAAATAAGAGTGAATTTGCTCAAGTGAGTGCATGCGTAATATGTGTCTCATCTTTCTAATGATAATTGGCAGTTGGCAGTGGTGTGAAATCTTCACTTGGAGATGATCTTGGGCCTTCCCGTCTCCCACAGTAACATCGGGTCAGTTTGGAGTCACCACTCCACTTCACCTGCATGTTTTTGAGGATGAGGGGAAGAACCAGAAACACCATTCAGAGCCCCTGTGTAGAACAGCTATAGGCAGCGTTTGACCCCAGGACACCTGAACGATAAAGCAGCTGTACTAAACACTGTGATAACACAAGCAGATTTTTTTATGTTTATTTTTAATCCATAAAATTTTTAGCCATGCATAAACTTCGACATTCAATAATAAAGTGCTACTGCATACAGCATCCACAAATAACATTTACTCATAATGCACACATAATGGAGCAGTAACAAGCTGAGCAAAACAAAAGGCATGTCTTAATCATACTCCATATTTCTAATCAAATAAAATGTTCAATTAGATATTTGTAGCTGTCTGCTCCGACAAGAAGAAAACGAGACAGTCTTGGTGAACACTTCAGGTTCTTATCTAAGAATATAAGCATCTCTTCATGTTCTGAGGACAGTCTGGTCCTCCTGTCATCCACGACGTGTGCTGCTGTATTGAACAGACCCTCGCTGTCCCCACTCATATAAGGAGGGCACTGATAGGACGATGGCTTTTTTTGGTCCTCCAGAATGCCAGTGGCCCAGCATCTCTTGTGGTATGAGTTTCACAGAGATAAAGATTCACCTCTGATGCTGCTGACTCAAATATCGTTTTTATCTTTATTGACAATTTCTTCATGCATTCTGCAGTTCTGTTGGTGGGGAGTTTCTTTGGATCTCTCGGCTGTCGTCTGTCACTCCAAGTGCGTTTGTGTGGTCGAGACTCCAGCACTAACCAGTTTATGTGGTTGAGATTTGTAGTCCCTTATGTGTTAACTTCTCAGATGCTGAATAAGGTATGTATTGTTGAAAGTGTTAGCAGAGAATCCTCCATGACTGACCTCTTTTTGCACATATATTACAAACTGCAAATTTATCTCTTGTAGGAAGGCAAGAAAACTGTTAGACTGGTGAGGACGTGTTTCTGTATTTTGGTAATGTTGGAACTTTGTCTGACATGCTTTTTCTAATTCAAGTCACATGACCAGCCTTTGCTCAAGTTGGAAAAACAAGAGAAATGTTACCAATTGTGTCTCAAATGTTGTGAATCACCTTGGATTAGGTTGTTAGTGAAAAACAATAGTTAAAATGTTTGTGTTCTTTCAGATTTACAGAAGAATGGCAGCTTCTCTCCACCTTCATTTGGTCAGCCCTCTCCTCAATACAAAGAGAAAGATATGAAGAAATCAGCAAGAGGATCAGAGAACCTGACAGCAGCCTTTTTAGAGGGCAGTTCTCTCCCTACTGCTGGAGTAACACAGACAGAAGCCATCAAAACTGATCAACAGCAAGTGGAGAAAGAAATCCAAATTCATACTGGAAAAACATGTTTGGAATGTGGCAAACAATTCACACACAAAAGTGATCTTAATGAGCATTTGAAGATTCACAATGGAGAAAAAACATATTGTTGTCATGAATGTGGTAAGTCGTTCTCTAGGAGAAGCTATCTTCAGAGACACAGAAGAATCCACACAGGAGACAAATCACATTGCTGTCCAGAATGTGGTAAGTTGTTCTCAAGGAGAAGCTATCTTCTAAAGCACAAAAAAATCCACACAGGAGAAAAACCTCATTGCTGTCCAGAATGTGGTAAGTCATTCTCAAGGAAAAGCAATCTTCAGACGCATAGAATAATCCACATGAGAGAAAAACCTCATTGCTGTTCAGCGTGTGGTAAGTCGTTCTCCAATAGAAGCAGTCTTCAGATACACAGAAGATGCCACACAGGAGAAAAGCCTTATTGTTGTCCAGAATGTGGCAAACAATATTCTAACAAACTCAGTTTTCAAAGGCACACAGAAATTCATACTGGCGAGAAGCCATGTTGCTGTTCTCAAGAAAGAGGTGGAAAGAGGTTTTTCAACAGTAGGTGTTTTCGAGTACAAACACAAACTCACACTGAAGAGAAAATGCAGTATGCCTATTCTGAATGTGGCAAATGTTATGCAAACAAGAAAAGTCTTCATATACAAACAAATCCATACTGGAGAAAAATATTTTTACTTTTCTGAATGGGGGAAACGATTCTTAGATTTAAGTGTACTTCAGTCCCACATCTGAACTCACACTTGCGAGAAACCTCATTGTTGTCCTGAATGTGATAAGCAGCTCTCGCAACAAAACACCCTACAGAGTCACATCAGACTTCACACCGGAGAGAAACCTCAGCATTGCTTGGGGTGAGGCAAACAATTCTCACGCCTCAATTCACTGTATAATCAAAGGAGAAGTTATATTGGAGAGAAGCCTAACATTTACTTTGGCTTCCTTTACTTGACAGAAAACTCCAAAAAGCAGAAGTGGCCCCTTCTGTACCCCCACCACTGAAGGTCAAATTTGCCTCCCTTCAGTGCTTGGCGTTGGCTTACTCTTCTTGGACTTTCTGTATTTTGTAAGTTTATGTTTCATTTTTTGGCCACACTCTTTTTACATTTCATGTCATTGGTGTTCTCAAATGTGTGAGTATAGCTTGACTCTTACAAGGACTTCTCTAAAAAGGGTACATTGGCTATGAAATGGAAGAAGGCAGAAAAATTAAAAGAAGGCACAAAATTAAGAGGTGACATCGATGAAATGAACTCCGTGGCAGAGGTAATGTGGAAAAAAATCAGAAATGACAGCAAAGAAAAGGCAGGTTACCAAATGAAAACAAAAGAAAAAAGCTGATTGGTGGAAAGGACTTTCAGTCACTCCTGAGTGGACTGTTGAGGACAGCCGTGGCATGCAGGCTTCAAAGTTCATGTGTTTTTGACTTCAAATCTGTGACTATGTACTGAATAAGTCTGTTATTTATCGGTTAGCGTGCCTAAACTGTAATGTCATCACAAAGTTCAGCTTGTTATTAATACATGAAGTACAATCCAATAGGTGGTGCACTGCAGATGATAATGCTGAGGTCCACGCTGATCACTTATATTTCATCACAGCTTATTAAATGCCACATTCCTTTGACATTTCTGTACTTTGTCTTTATTTCTTGAGTGACTGAGGCAAATATTAGGACAACGGATGTTGGAAATTTCTGCTTTCTTGCTCAGGGTGTTATCAACGCTGAGAAGTTGCACTTGAATAATATGAATAATTCTTTATATTTTTTATTGTGCTTTTCTCACTACTCAATGCTCCTTTACACAGTGAATTGAGAGCAACTACAACCACCCCTAATGTGCAGCATCCACCCGATGATGTGACGGCAGCCATTTTTGTGCCAGTATGCTCGCCACACATGAGCTATCAGATGGTGAAGTGGTGAGAGACACAGTCAGCTAATGAGAGAGAGGGGACAATTAGGGGAACACAATGACAAGGCCTTGGAGTGCAATTTAGCCAAGACATCTTTATGGAGGATACACAGGGATCTTTGATATCCACAGAGAGTCGGGACTTCAGTTTTACGCCTCAACCAAAGGACAGCACCATTTATACAGCACGGTGTCCTCGTCACTGCACAGGGGCATTGGGATCCACATTCAGACCACTGGGTAAGCCCCCCATTGGCCTCACCAACAGCTCTTCTAGCAGACACCCAAGCTATTCATAGATGGTCTCCAATTCAAGTTCTGGCCGGGCCTGAATATGCCTAGGTTGAGGTAGATGATCTGATCTGAAATGCATGTGGTGTTTCTGCCAGCTACAGCAGAGGAAGAGCAGCAGAAGTAAGACTCCCTTGGTTGAGATCTGGCATAAAACCAAATGTTATACGAGCCTTCATGTGTCTCAGAGACCTCTGTACATTTGTTAGTGCTGGTGACAGCGAGTCCCAGTGTGGGGCACTGAGAAGGCTGGAGGGGTCACTCTTATGTACTTAATTAGAATGAGTCTGAGGTGGGCTATTACAGTGGGACTGGCATCAGGGCATCACTTATACCCAATTGTGTGACTAGGATCTGTGTGTGTTAATCGTAGGGTGCAGGAGTAGACGAGCCTGTTCAACAGACTTGATTAAGTCTCACAAATCTTGAGATAATACGACTTGAAAAATCAAGAAAATCTAAAAAAATGTTAAGGAGCCGAGAGCGCCGAGCGCCTGCTGTGTGTTACGTGTCTGTCTGTCTTGAGTCTTGACTCTTATCAATTTTTAAGAAGTTTTCATATTTCTACAATCCTTGTGTTCATTAATGAATCCTATGATTCTGTTTCTTAGACTGAGTGGTCTTCAGTTACCTTAAGAGAGCCTAACAAGTGGGGTCTTTACTGAATAATCTAATAAATTACTGGTATTGACAAAAATTCAATATTTGAATAGATTAACATCAGGCAGTTTATTCTTCTCACCACCACCATTCACACAACTCTAATAAGCAGGAGATGAGAACTTATTATGGGATGGAATATTTGACTAATAAAGACGACTAACATGGACTCCTCCACACTGCACAGCCAGACAGTCTGAGGTGGGCACACGTTTTGTGTGTTTAGACCTCGCAGAGCCGTTTTCCACAAACGAACTCTGTCTCCTTTATTTTAACTGTGCGTTGCAGTCAACGCCAACAGGACTCCCAATCTGTTTATATAGTGTTTGCCACTAGGTGGCAGCATAACCCCTTAACACCCCCTTCTTCCCACTTTCTAGTCCAGCACATTTATTGAGGTATTATTTATTTATACAGAAAAACTTTTGCTGTTTTATTTAACTCGAACATTTCAAGAAAGTGAACAAACATAACCACATCAAGTAAATATTCAGAGGTCGACTGTTTTCGGCGGCTGAATCTGTCTGCTGCTGTGTGTGTAGTGCGAGATGTCAGATGCATTCTCAGTTTCCATCTTGTTCCCTGTCTGAGATGGGCATGCTGTCGGTTTCAGGTGGATGCTTCAGGTGGTCCTCCACTTTGGCCTCGGTCGGCACATCTTGGCGTGGTGCCTCGCTGGGCTATGTGTTAGCTTGAAACTTTTCTGAAAGCGTAGACTCGGCAGGCCTGAGGTCCACTCGGTTTTGCCGGTACAGAGCTCCGTCCACATCTACCAGATAGGAGCGTGGTGCTACCTGTTGGAGGCAAGTTCCCCGTCTCCATATGCCAGTTCTGTCTCCCGGAAGAGGCTTCAGTCTTATGCTTTGTCCCACGCTCAGCTCGGGAAGGTCTCTGGCTGTTTTATCAAATGATTGTGTTGCGACTTTGCATCTCTTAATGGTGGCGTTTGCTGATAGGTCAGGCAATAGTTCAATCTCCCAGAAGTCTGAGTAGTGATCAACCAACAGCAGAACATCCTCTCCTGCGTAGTTAAATATGTCCATACTCAGAATTTGCCATGGACGTGTGGGGAGTCGATGTGACATCATGGTCTCTTTCCGCTGTTCATGTGTGTATTCGTTGCACATGGTGCACTGTCCTACATAGTCTTTAATCTCCCTGTGCATATTTGGCCAAAACAGTGTCTCACGTGCCTGTCTAAGGCAGGCTGCTCCGCCTGTGTGGCTCCAATGTATGTGCCATAGCATCTCTGTACGCAGTTGCTTTGTAATAATTACACGCTAGCCTTTATAAAGTACCCCGTCCTGTAGACTGTAGACTGCCAAGGTAGGCCCAATACTCCCTAATGGCCACTGGTGTTTCCACTTTTGTGTCAGGCCATCCGTTCAGCACTACTTACTTGAGGATTTGGAGGTGTTCGTCGCTCTCGGTGGACTCTTTGATATGTGACAGACGCTGGCGCGTGACATTCAAATAGTCAGCCTGGTTTATGTCCTCTATATCGTTCTGTTCATCGTACATGCTGCACACTGAATGCTGGACATGTGATGTGTGTGTTCCGTGAGAGCGTATCGTGTTTCTGCTCAGCGTGTCGCTCACATACATAATCAGGCCCGGTTTAGAGGTTACTTCCAGTGAGAGTAGCATACTTTGAAGTCATTTTGAGGCGCTAAGCAGATGTTTCTTAAAGATTGAGACTAGCAGTTTGTGGTCAGTTTCAACAGTGATCTCCTCACACCATACAGACAGCTATGAAAGCGGTGACAGGCAAACACAATGCTTACACATTCCTTCTCGATCTGAGCGTAATTCTGCTCGGTTGCGGTGAGAGCTCTGGAAGCAAATTCTACAGGGTGCCCTTCCTGTAGTAGGCAGCAGCCGAGGCCATTCTGACTGGAGTCACTCTGTACTGTTATGGGCTTGTTAACATTGTAATATCTTAATACTGGCGCCTCATCGATAAGATGCTTGACTTCATCCACAGCCCTCTGGTGCTTCAACAGCCTGCAGTGCCACTGCGTGTCTTTATCCAGGAGCCTGCGCAAAGGCTCGCACACCTCTGAGATGTGTGGCATGAATTTCAACGGGTGTGTAACGAATCTGATGAACCTTTGTACACCCTTTGAATCTGTGGGAGCAAGCATGTCTTTTATAGTCCTTACCTTCTCTGGATCTGGCTTGAGACCCTCAGCTGAGAGTATGTGTCCATGAAAATGAACTTCGTTCAGTTTAAACTGCAGCTTGTTGATGTTCAGTCTCAGCTTCACTTTCCTGCAGCGGCCCATTAGTGTAATTATATTGGTGTTGTGGTCACGAGTGGCTTCTGCCAGAGAGTCTCCACAACCCACTATAAGTATATTATCTGCAATCGACTCGACACCACGCAGGCCAGTTAATAACTCATGTTGTTTACTTTGGTACACCTCAAGAGCTACTGACACGCCAAAGGGTAGCCTGAGCCAGCGTATTCACCCCTATGGTGTCCAGAACGTTGTAAGGAGGCTGCTATGGTTGTCTAATTTAATTTGTAGGAAGGCGCCCACCAATGAAAAAGACGGGCTTTGGACAGCTTATGAAGGACATCTTCGAGTGTCGCATTATATAGTGGGACCTTTTTAGAGCTTTGCTCAATGCCTTTTGATCAATGCAGATTCAGATTTTCCCAGCTATTTTTACTATGAACATGTTGCTTATCCATCCCTTGGGGTCAGTCACTGGGGCTAGATGGCCATCACGTATGTGTTTGTCCATTTGGGCTTTGACATCTGTCCTGAGGACAACTGGAACATTGCGTGGTGAACATTGTACTGGTGTCACAGTCCGATCCAGGTCAAAGTGTACGTCCCCACAGAGAGATTGGATGGAATTCCTGAATACGTCCCGGTATCTGGTGGTACGTTTATGTTCGGTCAGCGTCTCTGTGATATGGCCTTCTAAATAATGAAGTTCTTCCAGTATTGTGATGTGCATCGGTCCCAAACACTCACATGTTAAAATTGATAGGATCAGATTTTGATTTGCTTCAACTATTTCAAATTCTAGCTTGTGACTATGTCCCTTTATCAGACATTAGGTATGGCAAAGGCCCACTGACTTCATCACCTCCCCTGAATACAGTTTTAGTCTCGTCTGGATATGAATTACCTTTACATTGGGTGCCAGCTTACGTTTATCCCGTAGACTCATGACATTGCACGTTACTTCCGAATCCAACTGGCAACATTGTCGAGTGCCGTAGAGCTGTAGGTTGGCAAACCACTTTTTCCCTCTGCAGCTGGGTGACCCCGTTGTACTGGTGGTGTATATGTGTCTGTCAACATCGTCGTCCTCCACCTGTTCAAGCTCGGCTTGGGTGACTACCATATGCAACTGACGCTGGTCTTGTTTTTTTACTTTAAGGCACACTATCATGAAGTGGTTGAGAGTCCCGTTGAGTCGGCAAACCTTGCCAAAAGCTGGGCACGTGGCACTTTCCCAGTTGTGTGTGCTGCCACAGTACTTGCACTTGTCAGCGCTCCTGGGGTTACTCGGAAGTCGTGACTTGGTGGACTTGAGTGTACCTTGTTGTGCTGGCTTTCAGATGTCTGCGGTGTTAATTATGTCATCCACTTTAGCCTGCGTTAGCGCCTTCATTCGCAAATCTGTTTGCTCCTCAGCTCGGCAGATGTCGATAACGGATGCCAAAGTAAGTTCCCGTTCACTTAGCAAGCAGTGTCGTGTGCTTTCATCAGCAATACCTAACAGTAGCCTGCCCCTTATCAGTTTGTCTTTCAGCTGTCCATAGCCACACGTTACAGCTTTCTGTCTTAGTTTAGTTACAAATACGTCTAATGTCTCACCTTCCTTTTGCTTAAAGGATCCGAAGACAAAGCGCTCAAATATAACATTCTTTGTCGGCTTGAAATGCCTCTCGAGGGCAGTCAAAATGGTGGTGGAGTCCTTTTGCTGTTCCTCCATCAAGTGCAGATTGTGTCAGTAGACATGTCGGTACTCACTACCCATTACTCGTCTGAGGGTGGTTTCTTGTACATCTGCGGGTTTCTCATGCAGTCCGGTGGCTAACATAAAGTCCTGAAATTCCGCTATAAAGATCTCCTAGTTCGTAGCCAAGTCGCCGGACATCTTCACCTCGACTGGAGGTGGTATGGCGTTTGTGTACATGGTTGCTTGGTTATAAAGTACTTTACAAATGGCTTTTCAGCTGGAAATGTGGTTGATTTGTCGTAAAATCGGCGCGGTTATGGTTCACAATTCTGACACCATGTTTGTGTGTAGAGACCACGCGGAGTCGTTTTCCACAAGTGAACTCTGTCTGCTTTATGTTAACTGTGCGTTACAATCAACTGCCAACAGGCCTCACAATCTGTTTATATAGTGTCTGCCACTAGGTGGCAGCATACCCCTTAACAATGAGTGCAGAGGTGACCGTTCTATAAAGTTTAAGGCCGTTCAGTACACAGTCAGTAGTTTTCGCCTGCATTATGAAGACGTTGTCTGGCGTGTTTTCTTTCCTCGCACGGCACTACAGATGCTTTGTATGAAGTGTTCACCGAGCTAGTTGTTAATCGCTACGAGCTTCGATTTCCTCTGCACTGAGAGGAGGCGCAGGTAGCGATCAGCACACAGAACACATTCACTTCATGTTATTCCTGCTCTCTGAACATTTCTAATGCTAAGGTAAATAGTTGATATCATATATATGATGAGATGAATTAAAGTGTGTATTAAATATGTAGGGGCACGGTGGCGTGCAGATTGCTCTGCTGTCTCGCAGCAAGGGGGTCCCGGGTGTGCCCTACTTTGAGTTTTGCGAGTTTTTCTGGTGGGTTTGCTCTGCGTGCTTCAGTTTCCTTTCAAAGTCATGTAGGATGTGGGGTTTTGTTCTGCTAAATTGCCCACTGGTGTAAATTTGTTGCTCGTGTTCACCCTGCGATGAGCTGGCGCCCCATTCAGGAATTGTTCCTGCCTCGCGCGCGATGCTTGCTGGGATGGGCACAACCCTGAATTGATGGCATAATTAAACATGAATAACGAGGATTTCCCAAATTCCCGAACACTCCATGTCTTAAATTTATAGCGAGTTTTACTAGACGTTTATGGTGTGGTGATTAGTTATATGGAGAAAGAAAAAGGAAAGATAAGAACTGGGGGGTTTGGTACGTCAGATAGAGACAGCACTCCTGCAATAAAGAAATCCCACCAAGAAGAACATCCATTGAATTCTGTGTTCGTATGTCCGACCACCAGCTCATGAACCCAACATTTACACCATATTCCAGTTAAACCAGTGCGATACCCAGTCATACACACAGCTTTATGGAGCCTCTTCACACCTGCCGTAAAGAGTCTCTACACTGGGCATACACCTGGGGACCCCTTACTGCAAGGGAGCAGCACTACCACCACACCACCGTGCCCCCCTGCCCATGTTTAATACACACTTTAATTCATTTCATTACTAAATGATATCAAGTATTTATCTTAGCATTCTAAATGTTCAGGAATATCATAAAGTGAATGGATTCTGCGTGGGAATAAAGAATAAAGTGGACATGTTGACTGTAATCTCGACATACACTTGTTTCTTTTCTTCACTGTCCCCTTATTTATTTATTATTATTTTTATTTTTTCTTCTCCGTGGCCCTAATACCCTTCCGTACGCAGGTGTTTAGTGCAGTAAAAGCCAAGCAGCCCTTCAGAGATCCCCGTGAAGAGCAGAGACTCCGTCCATTGCGGTGCTCGGCGCCGACGCTGCAGTATATCTGCGCTCAAAATGACAGACCTGCACGTTGAAGCCAAGTTCAGTGACAAAGTAAAAGGTAAGGCTATTTATTATTCTACACAGTTGTAATTATTCGACACAGTCCTAGTGTTTTATTTTACAGTGCATATCATTTGTTTATTTCTCGTTCTTTTTCAGCTCGTGGCGTATTTGCTAAATCATTAATTCTGAGGGGTAGCTTTGTTACAGAATACAGAGTTTAACTTCTGAACCAAGAAAAACTAGAAAACCAAATCCTCTTCTTTCCTCCCCATCAGAGTACTGAACTCACATACAAATGGAGGTCTTACTGGTAGGTCGATGGTTACTGTGGTTGTACTGGGATGTACAGAAAATGTACTTGATTGACGTTACAGATAAACAAAGAGCGCATTTCTTTTCCTCTCCTTTTTTGTAGTAAATGACACACCTCATCTTTCTTTGCTTTAAGAGCCATTTATCTAAATGAAGACATGACTGGTGGCTCTGGAGGATGAGCTCTTCCTTGGTGACACACACACCATAAAGAAGGACACGGTGAGCCCGTCGTGATGGACATGCAGTAGCACAGCGGAGGGAATTTGTCTGCTGCTCTTGTGAATGATTTTTAAATATAACTCGTATTACTAGGAGGCAGAGGACAACTGAAACTTGGGGAGAACCTCAGAGATTTGAAGAAACCAGGAATTCATTTTACCAGACAGACAGACAGACATTTTCACGAGTGTTTCATTATTTCTGCAGGTGAATTCTACTAACAAACCATCGCAGTGCCTTAATGCTGAGAGCCTGACTTTAATGATCAGACCTGCTGAACGGGGAGATTTGAGTTATTGTGACAAAGAAACTAAATTACATTTACTGTGAAAGTCGAGAATTTAACATTTAACACATTGGACAACACTTTACTAAACATGACTTAGTTTACAAAATTATGTTCCTAAAAGTTTATTTAAACATCTAAAGTGACTGTTTTGTTTTTTTGTATAACGGCACATAATTACATTGTTGGTGACCTAAAATATATTTTATTCACATTAATAAAAGTGTGAAGCCTTGTATTTTACACGATGTATTGTGTTTTTAAGATCAGTCGTGTAAACCTGAACTTGAGTGGATATGAAGTTTTGATATTTCGACTTAACTTGTGACCTGCAGCTCTGGACTGTAGACACGTGATTAGAAGTGAAGGTTTATTGGCTTCCAACCATTTCACTCCTTTCAGACCCCACTTGGCTTATCTGTTACTGTAGATATTTGATATCATTTCACTTACACACGTATTTAGTTTGTCTTATTCTCATAATAAATCAGATTATTGAGGTGTTGCCTGAGTTAAATCCTCACAACTCTGTGAACATGAGTACAGTTTATTAAACTTGTTCACTCTTTGATTTTCAGGACTACATCTCTGAATATTTCTTCACTGGGCCTTCTGTTCATAAAGATGTGGTTGTTGTTTTTAGTCCGAACTTTCCTTTGTGTTTCAAACTGTAAAGCCTCTCTGCCAGCATTTCTCACTATGCCAGTGTGAACCTGCAGCTCTCACATATTCTGTTTCTCTACGCCAGTGGGCTGTGGTTTCATATCACATAACATCTCCTGGACCACTCAGGACCACCTCAAGCAGGCTAAGGAGCTGATCACTGAATAAGAACATGGAACGACTCCTCAAGGATTCTCCCTCGTGGTTTTCTTGTCTTTTTACAGGAACATCGAGTACCGACGGTCAGGGGACTCTGTCATTGAGCCATCAACTCTCGAGAAGCCAGCAGTGCAAACTCCGAGCTGCAGATCAGCATGAAAAGGAGACCCTGCTGAGCAGGCAGGACTTGGGGGGCTCTCAGTGTGCGGTGGGATTACCGGCACACTCTGTTACAGTGTCATGGAGAGAGAGTTGTTAGTTTGGATGTTTGATGGCTGACATTAAAGTTGGAGTTCATTTTGAAGGCTGAATGACAGGATGGGACTTATAAGGTCAAACGGATTTAGAGGGACATGTTGGGTGACTGAATTCTGTTACTCTGAGAAGAGCAATCTGTGTGTGTTGGTCAAATATGATGGGTTATGAAGACCCTCGAGCTGAGAGGACTATTGTGGGCCAACTTAAGGGTCTCCCACATTTCAAACAATCTTGACAAGCAGTGTATGGATGTTATGGGGGATTATCTGATTTATTGTTACATATCTAAGGACATCTCTTTATGACGATAGTAAGAGATCAATATATGATACTGTGAATAAGAGAAGAGGTGAAGAGAGTCAAATCTAGAACAAAAGTAATAGAAACTGGTTAGACTTTTATTTTAATTTCATTTTAACCAAAAGATTTGTAAAAATTGTAACTGTGGTAGCAACACAGACTTTGGTTAGTGACTGAAACCTCATATAGTAATTGAACACCTCGTATAGCTTTCTTTCTTTCTTTCTTTCTTTCTTTCTTTCTTTCTTTCTTTCTTTCTTTCTTTCTTTCTTTATTTATTTATTTATTTATTTATTTATTTATATGTTTATTTATGTATCTATTTTTTTGTGTTTGTGTTTCAATCACATTTGTTGTAATTCAGTCTTTGGAAAATTACTTGACACTTTAATATAGAAATAAATGTCATCAATTCTCTCCTTAGGAAAAAGAAATCAGCCAAACTAAGTAACATAAATACATACATACATCCGGCGCCGCCACTAGTGGCAACCATTCCAGCAGCTCCATGTATGACTTTTTCTTTTTACCTTTTTCTCTATTTTTCTCTATTTCACTGTTCACTCCTACCACTTTCTTTTATGTGGAATCACTCCCTGGACACATTTTACTACTTGGAGATGGATTTTTACACGCTGAGATTCGTCTATTCAAGTAGTCAACTTCAAGTGCTGAGAACAAAGACCCATGTCCGTGTGGTTCCCTGTTTACCTGACAAGGTAAGAAGGCCGTATCGGGGCAGCAGAGCCGGTGCTAAGATAAAAGCCAAGCGTCTAGCAAGAAAGTGGCGCTACAAGCCTTCTGTGATCCTGGGAAATGTGAACTCACTACCAAATAAGATCAACAAACTGGCTGCACTGGTGAAAAATGTCAGGAGCTACAGAGAATGCAGCTTGCTGTGTTTTATTGAAACGTGGCTAACAAATACCGTACCAGATGCTAACGTTGAGCTACCCAGGTTTAGCACAGTTAGAGCGGACAGAAACGCAAGTACCTGTGGTAAGCAGAAAGCTTAGGAGTCGCTTTCTATGTCAATACAAGATGGTGCAACCCAGGACATGTAAACGTTAAAATCTCCACTTGCTGCAGAGACATCGAACTGTTGGCCATAAGTCTGTGTCCCTATTACATGACCAGAGAGTTTGGACACGTCATTGTTGTTATTGTTTATATCCCTCCTTGGGCGAATGCGGAGACAGCGGGTGACATCATCCATTCTGCAGTTGCTGTTACAAAGGCAGCACCCTGAGGCGCTTGTGCTAATTGCTGGAGACTTTAACCATGTAACGCTGGACAAAACATTACCTGCCTTCTCCCAGTATGTGGATTGTAACACTCGGGGAAACAGGACTATTGACCTACTGTATGCAAACGTTAAAGACGCATACAGCGCCACCCCAATGCCTGCGCTTGGGAAAGCAGATCATAACCTGGTTCTGCTTCAGCCTCAATACAAACCAACAGTGAAGGAGCTACCTACAACCACACGATCATTCAGGAAGTGGTCCCCTGAGGTAGAGCAGGCTCTGAGAGACGGGAACTACTGACTGGGATATCCTGCAGGGCTCACATAGAGAGAACATTGAGGAGGTTGTTGACTGCACTACTGACTACATCAACTTCTGTATGGACATTGTAGTTCCAGTAAGAACAGTACGCTGCTATGCTAACAACAAGCCATGGATTACAAGTGACATCAAGGGCCTTTTGAACCAGAAGAAAAGGGCTTTTAAAGGCTGTGATCAGCATGAGCTCAAGGAGAAGGAGAAAGAACTCCGAGTCCAGCTCAGGGCGGCGAAGGAGCAGTACAAGAGAAAGCTGGAGCAGAAGTTGCAGCATAACAGCATGAAGGAAGTGTGGGATGGGATGAAGATCATCACTGGCTGCAGCTCAAAGCGGGGTGCCACCATCGAGACAGGCGTGGAGAGAGCAAACCAGATGAACAACTTCTTCAACAGGTTTGACCACCCTAACCCACTCTCACCTCGGAGTACTACACCCTCCACCCATCCTTCTGCTGATACCAGCATAGGTGAGACATCCCCACCCACAATTACAGCAGCCCAGGTAAGCAGAGAGCTGAAAAGACTTCATGCCAGCAAAGCAGCAGGTCCAGATGGAGTATCACCATGACTGCTGAAGGCCTGTGCGCTGGAGCTGGGGAGTCCTCTACAGTGCATCTTCAACCTGAGCCTGGAACAAGGGAGAGTCCCGAGGCTTTGGAAAACATCTCGTGTCACCCAAGTCTCAAAGGTATCACGTCCTAGTGAGCTGAATGACTTCTGGCCTTTCACTCTGACGTCACATGTGATGAAGACCATGGAGCAGCTGTTGCTTCACCACCTGAGGCCACAGGTCCGCCACGACCTCGACCTTCTGCAGTTTTCATACCAGGAGAAGGTGGGAGCGGAGGATGCCATCATCTACATGCTACACTGATCCCTCTCACACTGGGACAGGGGCAGTGGTGCTGTAAGAATTATGTTTTTGGACTTCTCTAGCGCCTTCAACACCATCCAACCTCTGCTCCTTAGGGACAAGCTGACAGAGATGGGAGTAGATTCATACCTGGTGGTATGGATCGTGGACTATCTTAGTGACAGACCTCAGTATGTGTGTCTCAGGAAGTGCAGGTCTGACATTGTGGTCAGCAACACAGGAGTGCCACAGTGGACTGGACTTTCTCCAGTCCTTTTCAGCCAACATACATGAGACTTCCAATACAACTCAGAGTCCTGCCACGTGCAAAAGTTTGCAGATGACACTGCTATCGTGGGATGCATCAGGAGTGGGCAGGAGGAGTATAGGAAACTAATCAAAGACTTTGTTAAATGGTGTGACTCAACCACCTACATCTGAACACCAGCAAAACCAAAGAGCTAGTGGTGGATTTTAGGAGACCCAGGCCCATCCTGGACCCTCTGATCATCAGAGGTGACTGTGCAGAGGGTGCAGACCTATAAATACCTAGGAGTGCAGCTGGATGATAAATTGGTCTGGACTGCCAATACTGATGCTCTGTGTAAGAAAGGACAGAGCCGACTATACTTCCTTAGAAGGTTGGCATCCTTCAACATCTGCAATAAGATGCTGCAGATGTTCTACCAGACGGTTGTGGCGAGCGCCCTCTTCTACGCGGTGGTGTGCTGGGGAGGCAGCATAAAGAAGAGGGACGCCTCATGCCTGGACAAACTGGTGAGGAAGGCAGGCTCTATTGTAGGCACGGAGCTGGACAGTTTAACATCCGTGGCAGAGTGACGGGCGCTGAGCAGGCTCCTGTCAATGATGGAGAATCCACTGCATCCACTGAACAGGATCATCTCCAGACAGAGGAGCAGCTTCAGCGACAGACTGCTGTCACCGTCCTGCTCCACTGACAGACTGAGGAGACCCCACACTATGCGACTCTTCAATTCCACCCGGGGGGGTAAACGTTAACATTATACAAAGTTATTGTCTGTTATACCTTCATTGTTATCACTCTCTAATTTAATATTGTTCTTTATCAGTATGCTGCTGCTGGAGTATGGGAATTTCCACTTGGGATTAATAAAGTATGTATTGTGATGGATGTCCGGCAAGAGTTGCTGGTCCTCACCCCCAGGCCACCAGGAGGAGCTCTCCCGACAGCATGGATGTGCCCCGAGTTCCAGCAGGGCCTCATGGACTTTGTAGTTTTTATACACAGCCCTGCTGGATACCTTGGGGACCACAAGGAGTCGCTGTAGCAAGACTCGTCGACTCTTATGTGCCCTATAACCTGGAAGTGCGTCCTGGTCATGTGAACGGGAGGAATGACATACTTCCAGGTTGGTTGGATTTTTACCTGGTGTCTGACGTTTGGTCTGAGGGTACAAGGGTGCGAGAAAGCCCATAATCTGTCACACTATCTATCTATCTATCTATCTATCTATCTATCTATCTATCTATCTATCTATCTATCTATCTATCTATCTATCTATTTAACAGAAGATGAAGATGGAATATCTGATTGTGAATCTGCTTCTGTGGTAAAGACAACAACATTCATGTTTTCATTGGCTACCGTTTAACACAATATTATTTTCTTATAGAGGAACATATGAAGTTGCTGGAAGAAAGATTTAAGACTGCAGTCAAAAAAGGAAGTGGCTGCTTTCCTGAAACACTTTAGTATTGTCTTCATTTAAGTGAAAAAAAAATGTAAAAGATTGTTTCTAATAAAATGTTTGCAGATTTGAATATGTGAGGTGATTTGTGTTTCTCCCACCTCCAGTATTCTTAAAGACCACACAGCAGTAGTGAGACTTTATCACATATTATGGTATTGATTGTCATGTACAGTGAAATTCTTACTTGCATGTCTGAGTGATAAGCGACATGTCACTGCTGACACTCCGTCTGTGTGTGTCTGTGTATACAGTATATATATATATATATGTGTGTGTGTGTGTGTGTGTGTGTAATAAATATATCAAAGCAGATGTTACCTAAAGAGATTTGGTATAACAGCCAGTTATTCATTGAATCCCAACTGATGATCTTATCTAGAGGTTGTCTCTTTACCCTTAGTCAGGTTATTTTAATAGTTTTATTGTCTTAGTTTTTAAACACATTAACAAATGCAGATGATTTCTGTTGCATACAATACGAGAGCGTACAGGTGCAGTTTGTCTCAGAAAGGCGTTTATTTCTGAAACCCTAATCCCGCCAGAATCTCACCCTCTAACCCCAAACACTTTACAGCAAACCAGAACACACTGTTGTCAAATGTACATATTGCAAAAATAACACTTTCTACAATATTTTAGTTAATTTTAGTAATTAGTATATCTTGCATAATGGCCTAGGACAGTGTTTAACAACCTGGGGGGCGCGAAAAGAAATGGAAATCGAATGAGAAGCTATTTATTAAAACAAACTTGTTTATTACAACTGAATATGGTAGTAAAATCACACCGAGTATGTGGACTATCGTGGTATTCGTGAAGATGACCGCATGTCGTGATGTGCCGTTCGCCTGTAAAAGCCGAGAGTGAAGCCAAGTCTCGTCGGGGAGAGCAAAATCTTCAGCCGCACAGAATCCATGCAGGCAGGGGCGGGACTTAATTTAGATGGGCACACCATGCAGCCAATCACAAGCAAAGACAAACTAGGATCATACCATGATATGAAAGAACGAAGGGTTGGCAGACGCTCTGAAGATAGCGAGTGTAGTGGTACAGGCCAGGTTCACAGAGACACAGATAAACGGGGAGTCGGATTGAAATGCAAGCGCGTCGGGAAAAAGTGAAGAAATGAGCGATAACTGAAAAAGAAGCAACATCTTTCTGCATTTCAATGATATTGTAGACTGCAAAGCTGAGTGCAGAATTTGTCAAATTAAAATATCCGTCAGAGCAGAGCAGGGTCAGCAACAAACCTGCACCGACATCTAAAAGTGCTCAGCCGTCCGTTCCGCTGGTGGAGAGTTCGCCGTCTCTCCTCAGGTTGCCATCCACTGACCCGTGAAAAGTGTCCTGTTTTGAGCCAAGAACATCTGCTGCAGCGTCCACTGCCTTGCTGACCCTGTGTTAGGATATAGCCGGTTGGACACTGACTGACTGACTGACTATATAACACGGAGAGTGCATTGTGTCAAGACAGAGTCAAAAAAGCTCCAGTAGTTTGCCTGACAACTGACTGCCGGACATCCAGAACGACCTGCTCATACATGTCTGTCACTTGTCACTTTATTGGAAACCTTAAGGTGACATCGTGCTTTCTTGGCTGTTGTGAGTTTACTGAGAGACGTACTGCAGACAGCGTGCTGTGTTACTGTATATGTACCGTATGTTAAGTGGAGAGGTCTGTCCGCCGTAAGCAGACATCAGAATTCAACTGCAGTCCTCTCTCTTACCGTTAGACGGCAGATCTGTAATCGCTAATATGTCACTTATTGTTTTAGAAATAAGACATGATAGTATTCTTAGGAGTAGTTATAATATTTGTAATTTATTTTGTATTATT
The DNA here is from genome assembly GCF_016835505.1 of Polypterus senegalus. Taxonomy (NCBI): domain Eukaryota; kingdom Metazoa; phylum Chordata; class Cladistia; order Polypteriformes; family Polypteridae; genus Polypterus; species Polypterus senegalus. The sequence continues at coordinate 253,039,326 of NC_053157.1, read as the reverse complement.
ATAAAATGGAATAAAATGAAATGGAATTTGAAATGTGGAACTATTCAAATAACTAAGAAATGTCATGAAATCCAAAGAAATGTATGAATTTACATATATTTTATCACATGGATTTTAATTTGAAATGTGTCACGTGTGATGATAAAAAAAATATCAGTGATGCCCCAGTGTGATCGAGACTTGCGCAGTTCTACCAATAGTGCATTCCCAAATTAAAATTTAGTGTTGTTGGGTGGATCTCAATATAATGAAAAATCTGAAAATGTGCATAAAAACTTTAGGGTTGTGCCATAAAAACTAATATAAAAAAATGGGCCACACATGGGAAAAGGTTGAGAAACACTGCATTAGAAGCATGATAAATTAAAGTTAGCACAGCTTCTCTACTAATAACATGAAAGGGCAGTGAAAAGGGGGGTTAGAAGAAGAAGTTTCATTGTGTCCTTCATTTCACCGTCCACAGTGTTTACTGTGTTATTCCTTACCGATTCACACAGCATGACCTTAATGTCCACTGGATTGTCACCCCAGAGCCTAAACATGTACCCCCCCCCCTTCACATTACCTTCTACTGCAGGTTAGCACTGATGTTCCGAGTTGGACCAGTTGGGGTGACATTCCTTAATGGTTTCTTCACAGCTTTATTTAACTCCACAGCTTAATGTGTTAAATTTAGTGGTCATTTCTGTTGCCTCACAGATCCACTGTCCTCCATTCATTGTCCATGTGGACTTTTATCCCTTCTTCCAATACATTTTGTGTTTTCCTCCAGCTACTCCAGTTTTTCTCCCACATCCCTACACGCTGAATTTGTTTGATTGGCAGTGACTCTGACTTGGCACTGTATGACTGGCAGTGTGGGTTTCTTTAGGTCCTGACCTTCAATGGACTGACACACTGTCCACTGCTGATCTCTGCCTCATGTCCAATGCTCCCAAACTCCATTTATCAGAAAATTTATACCCAGCGTAGAAAGAGCTTGTCATGTATATTTCTATTTCTGTATAAACTAAACTTTCCCAGTCTAATTTATTCAGCTCATTCTTTATTCTCAATGTCCTCTTTCTGTGTTTTTGTGACTTACAGACTCACACTAACCAGTTTAGTGCCACCTAATGTACTAAAGTACTAAACACATCAAGTCCTGACCACTGGGGTCCATCTTCAGTTAAGAGAAATTGAGCAGAACAGAACATGTCACTCAACACTAAGCGGTCCAATGAAGAGACTGGTAAAGTGACAGACGTGACAGTCGAGTAAGGACAAGTGACTAAGGGAGAGCCGTCCTGACCTAATGGCCTCCCCACTGGTTTACTGATTTTATGCTTGTCTGCTTTTGTTGCTCACTCATTGAATTGCTGCATATTATTGAAACTAAAATCTCCATCTAAACCTCTGCTGACTGCTGACTAGTAAGAAGAGAAAAGGCAGAGTTTTGTTTCACAAACTGATTTTCATTCTAAAATTAGTTTTGCATGCAGTTTCACAATTGTAAAATAAAAAAATCTGTTTAATATGCTTTTTATTTTCTTTGTTAGGGCTGGTCAATGTTATCTGAGGATGATAGAAATAAATAAAGGTCTCTAAAGGTTACTCTAATATCTGCTTCCTTGATCACTCACTATGCTAATGCTGTTACCCCAATTCTTCATGTCTCCTTCCATGTGTCTCCACACACTTTCATGTTCCTCACACACTGCCTGCACACACATCCACGCCAACAGTTTTGCTTCACACCATTCAATACGGTGATCAGAGGTAACACCATCAGCCCTCACTTTCTATAACTCCATCTAAACCAGTATCCTTACTAAAGCTCCACAGGAGCCAACCACCAGGCTTTACCTGAGAAGAAGAGCCAACACAATGTGTGCATGTAAGTTCTGTCTGTTTGCACCATATATATATTTGAATTTTCCATACCTTCCCAACTCTTTTTTTCTTATTTGAGGATGTATTTATTTAATATAAGATCTATGAATTTTTCATTTTTCCAGTTAATGAGACGACCATGTCAATACACCTCACTGCACACTGGTGAATGTGCTTTACAATAATAGAATAAAAGAAAAACAACAACAATTAACATACAACATAAATAATAATAAAATATATGAACATAAATTAAGGTACATAATAAATAGAAATAATGTTATATAATCACAAAGAGGAAACCATCAGTAGTACAGTAATCCATCACAAAGAGGAAACCATCGATCAGTAATCCTCTCTCGATCGGGGTTGCGTTCCAGACCCCCGATAGGTGAAAATCCACGAAGTAGAAACCATATGTTTGTATGGTTATTTTATATATTTTAAGCCCTTAGAAACTCTCCCACACTGTTAACATTATTAGAGCCCTCTAGACATGAAATAACACCCTTTAGTCAAACGTTTAAACTGTGCTTCATTACAAGACAGAGATGGCAGTTCTTTCTCACAATTAAAAGAATGCAAACATATCTTATCTTCAAAGGAGCACCGTGAAGAGCAGATAATGTCAGAGAGAGCGCTCGCTAAGAAAAGCAAACAATCAAAAATCAATACGTGCTTTTAAGTATACAGAAGTACCGTGATAAAGCGGCATTTTGTAGAGGAGCGTCCTATCTTCTAGGCAAACAGCCACTGTGTAAACAGCCCCCTCTGCTCACACCCCCTCCGTCAGGCAGAGAGAGTGAGAGAGACAGAGAGAAGCAAACAAAACAAGCGCCACGCGGGAAGCATATCTTATAGCATTGAGGAGTTTCAGTTAATATGTAATACATGCTCTGATTGGGTAGCTTCTAAGCCATCCGCCAATAGCGTCCCTTGTATGAAATCAACTGGGCAATCAAACTGAGGAAGCATGTAACCTAAATTAAAAGACCATTGTCCGCTGAAAGCGTGAACCAGTGAAAATCCGTGATATATATTTAGATGTGCTTACATTTAAAATCCGCGATTGAGTGAAGCCGCGAAAGTCGAAGCGCGATATAGCGAGGGATTAATGTACTGTAGGTCACGGAAGTCAAGTGAATAGAAATGAGTCTTTAATCTCGTTTTGAATTTTCGACGACTCCTTAATATGATGAGGTAAAGAGCTCCACAGGTGAGGGGCAGCAGCTGCAAAGCCCGGTCTGTCCCCCTTGGTTTTACATTTGGTACGAGGGATAACCAGAGACAACTGACCAGAAGATCTAATCACTCTGGATGGCTGGTGTAAAACACACAATTCAGATAAACAGACAGCAGCGAGTCCATGTAAAGATTTAAAAACTAGCAGCAAGATTTTAAAATCAATTCAAAAACTGACAGGCAGCCAGTGGAAAGAAGCTAAAATAGGAGAAACAGAGTCATACTTCCTTGCCCCAACCAGAAAGCGAGTGGCAGCATTTTGGACCAGCTGTAACCTGCGTATCAGAGATTTGTTAATCCCAGAATACAGTGAGTTGCAGTAATCGAAGCGAGAAAAAATAAAATCAGGAGTAGCTTTCTCGAGATCCTTAGATGATAAAAAAAAGGCTTTATCTTACCTAATACACAAAGTTGGAAAAAGCAACTCTTGACTACAGAATTTACTTGTTTCTCAAAAGAGAGGTTACTATTAAAGATAACACCAAGATTGTGGACTTGAGGTTTGGAAAAGACAGAGAAAGAGCCGAGAAGTCCAAGACCAATTTGGGCTTTAGCTGATGGACCTACTATGAGCAGATCAAGAAAATTATTAGCCATCCAGGATCTTAGTTCAGACAGAGATTTGTGGAGTTGACTCATTGCAGAGTTGCAGACAGGAATATAAACCTGAGTATCATCAGCATAGCAGTGAAAAGAAATGTTAAATTTCCTAGAAATCGCTCCAATAGGGTGAAGGTATATGGAGAATAAAATAAGACCCAAAATGGATCCCCTAGGAACACCATATTTAAGAGGAGCAGCAGATGAAAAAGAGAAATTAAAGGTTACTGAAAATTGTCTACCAGTTAAATATGATCTGAACCAGTTAAGAGCAGCCCCTTTAAGCCCAACAAGATGTTCAACCCGCAACAGCAGTATCTCATGGTCAATGGTGTCAAAGGCAGCGGACAGGTCAAGGAGGATAAAGACTGCTGCATCACCTGAGTCAGTAATAAGAGAGATGTCGTTGAACACTTTCAGGAGTGAAGTTTCAACACTATGATAACGCCTAAAGCCAGATTGGTAGATCTCAAATAAATTATTGGAGTTAAGGTGATTGACTAATTGATTATAAATAATTCTTTCTAGAATTTTAGTTAGAAATGGCAGTTGGGAAAATGGACAAAAATTGGTTAAAACTCCAGGATCTAATTCTGCCTTTTTTAGATGGGGACGGACTGCAGCATGTTTAAAAAATGAGGGCACAACCCCCAAACTAATAGAATCATTGATAATCGCTAGTAAGGATGGGCCCAAAACATCAAAGGCTTCCACTAAGAGACGTGGTGGTACAATATTGATGGGGCTGGAAGCTGGTTTAAGGGTGTCATTAGTTCTTTTTAGCTATGAAAGTGAGACTTGATCAAAGGATTCTAAGACAATGCCATGATTAACAGTAGGAAGTTTATATTCAGTTTGAGCAATGCCACGGCGGATAGTATCAATTTTGCTGACAGAGAATGATAGAAAATGCTCACATGAATGAACAGTACTATTTAATCCCATCACAGACTAATGGTGAATGGCTGCATTAATTGAATTAAATAAGACCCTAGGATTCTTTGAATGAATTGGGATACTAAATCAGCAAAGAAGTCTTGTTTCGATTTCTTAACTTCAGCCTGGAAATTGAAAAGAGAAGTCTTGAAAATCTGTTTAGAGACAGTCAGTCTATCTTTTTTCTAACGGCGTTCAGCAGTTCGACAGGTGCAGCGCAGTGATCGCGTATTTTTATTTAGCCAGGGAGCAGGACTTCTCTTATTACAGCGATATAATGGAAGAATTTAAAAAGCGCGAGCAGCATGGGGAACAGCTATTAGTCGGGACATCAACAGTAATATTCAGATCCATCATTATAGAAAAGAGATCAGTGAAAGAAACATCACATAAATCAATATTATTCACTGAAATATCACAAGTAAGAACGAGGTCAAGGGTGTGACCGAGAGAGTGAGTTGGCGTATTAATATGCTGTATAAAATCAAATGAGTCCAATAGTGATAAAAAGTCATTGACCAAAGGCTTCAAATAACAAAAAACGTGAATGTTGAAATCACCAACAATAAATACTTTGTCATGGGAGAGGGTGATATCAGCCAGGAGATCAGAGGATTCAGAAATGAAAGTATCATTAATTACAGGAGGTCTATAAACCACGGCAAACAACAAAGAAGCGGAACTGCACACTTCGAAAAGTTGAAGTTTAAAGCTGCTAGATGGACCCCTTGTAAGGCTCCGACACAAGAACATACTTTTAAAAACAGTGGCAATGAAATCCAGATTATTTGATGTAATTAAGTCTTGTAGAATAAAAGTTTTATTAGACATTGATCTCACGTTCAGGAGAGCAGCCTTGATAGAAGTAGAAGAGCTCGTTGCAGGATGAGCACGGGTGGGTGTGTGGAGATTAGCAGCGTTTACTACTCGATTGCAGACCGAGGAAAAGAAATTAAATCCAGTGTCCAGCGCCCATGAACCAGTGATGGAGTCCTGAGCAGGAGAAGATGGGTCATAGACGACTCGTAGGCATCGGGAAACAAAGCTCTGGGACTTGAGTCGCCGTTGTTTAACAGCAATTCTGGCTCTTTTCCCACAATGGCAGTGGGTGTGTTTGTGTCTCCGATGGGCATTTAACTCACTGATACAGGTGAACACTGGCATCCAGGTGAAAAAGTCAGGAGATGAATAAAACAAAGGTGGAGGTTCACAAAAAGTCCAATCAGCAGATGAAAATGGAGAGGAAAGTAAGCCAGAAACAATGTTTAGTAAAGACTCCCGATCATAGGACAGTGATCATTGGGATAAACTAAAACATAAAAACAAAGTTAAAACATAAGCTAGAGAAATGAGCAGACGGCCAGACACACCAGTCGGCACCAAATATGGTTAGAGCCAAAGGTTTATCGAGTTCCTCCACACTAAGAGTATCTATTTGGGCTATCTGTAATGTATCCAGAAATGAATTAGATTGTGCGTTGTCTTCTTTAAACTCTGTAGAATATCAGGATTTATAGTAGTCTCTAAATGTGTGCATTATATTTTTATCGTCGATAATTTCGTCTCCGTTCGTGTTGGTGATTACTGGGATTGCGTTGCGGACTTCTTGCTTGTGGATTTGTTGAGCTAAAAGCTTATTAGCTTTCTCTCCGTGTTCATAGTAGTGATGTCTTGATTTATAAATTAGTTGTTCAGTTTCTTTAGTTGTCAAGAGGTTGAGTTCTGAATGCAGAGCCTGCCTTTTCCTATGTAGAGCCTCGCTTGGACGCCTAGCACGTTCTTCATCTATTTTAATAATTTCGCTTCTTAGTTCTTATACTTTCTTGGTTTCTGATTTATTCCTGTGGGAAAGATATGAAATAATCTGTCCTCTTAAGAAGGCCTGAAGAGTTTCCTAGAGTATTCCTGCAGACACCCCTGAGGATCTGTTTGTCTATAGAAAGAAGCTGATTTGTTTGGATATAACTTCTGTACAATTCTCATCTGCTAATAGAAGCGGGTTAAGATGCCATCTGCGAGGTTAGTGTGTGGGGGCATAATGACTTTAGCGCCAAGATCAGAGGTGCATGGTCGGAAATAACAACAGCGTCGTACTTGCAAGATTTAATTGTAGGCAAGAAATTATTATCTATATAGAAATAATCAATTCTTGAGTAGCAATGATGTACTAGTGAGTAGAACGAATATGTTCTTGAGTTTGGGTTTAGTAATCTCCAGGGGTCTGATAAGTTGTGGTCAGTTACAAACTGTGTAATTGTCTTTGCATTGTTAGATGTCATCTCCCCTGTGACAGGAGTTCTATCTAAGAGTGGGTTTAAAACACAATTAAAGTCCCCAGCCATTATAATTTTATGAGTGTTTACATTGGGAATAGATGCAAATACATTTTGCATAAACTCCTTATCATCAACATTAGGTGCATAAACATTTATCAAAATCACTTTACAGTTAAATAAATTGCCCATGACAATTGCATATCTCCCTTCAGGATCAGATACTACATCTGATGCTACAAATGAGCTGTTCTATGGATGAGAATTCCCACACCTCTAGTTTTCTTTGTAAAACTAGAATGGAACATTTGACCAGTCCAGTCTTTCTGCAGCCAGAACTGATCCTTGCTTAAGTGGGTCTCCTGTAAAAATACTATTTTAGCATTTAAACCAGTTAGGTGAGAGAGTACTTTCTTTCTTTTTAATTCGTGATTCAGGCCTTTAACATTCCAGCTCACAAATTTGACTGTCGCATCATGGAGACATCGATTTGAATTTTTGAAGTAATTTTATAGTCTTAACTGGAAGTGAGACAGCTTTAACCTTAATTCCCAATTTCCCCAAGAGTTATTGCCATGCATCCTATTGCTACATTGGTAGTTATAATTATAAGGATTAAAAGGATAAATTAGATATAGCCTGCTCTCTTTCTCTCGAACACAAAAATTTTGCCTCCCCACGTGAGGCTTGACCCCACTTCACAGAGTCCTGGGGCCTCATGTATAAACGGTGCGTACGCACAGAAATGTTGCGTAAGAACTTTTCCACGTTCAAATCACGATGTATAAAACCTACACTTGCTGTAAAGCCACGCACTTTTCCATGGTACCTCATACCTTGTCGTACGCAAGTTCTCCGGTCGGTTTTGCAGACTGGCGGAACCCAGTGTCAAAGCAATGCTATTGTTCCTGTGTGGTTACTCTATTTTCCTGACGCGGCTTTATAAATACACTGAAACTAACCGCATATTGTTTATTAGTGTAACGCATCTGATTGTAATTAACTTGTAACAATATAATGGTCCAGGGAATAGCCATAGTATTCCAAATACCATAACTGCTTTAGCGTTGTTACTCTCACTGCACCTTCTTCTTCTTTCAGCTGCTCCCGTTAGGAGTTGCCACAGCGGATCATCTTTTTCCATATTCCTCTCACTGCACCACTCGGAGTATTTATATCACTGTATCTGAGTGTGAATCACAGCAGCAGCTGATCGGAAAGAGAATTATCGGTATACTGTACAGCATCAGACACACGCTACCTCAGCCACGGCAAAACGTTTTAAAGCCTTTCCTGTACGGACCTCGCGGTTCAGAAACAGTTTCATCCAAAGAACTATAAACGCAATCAATCACTGCTCCTTGTAGAACTGTTTGTACTTATAAGTACAATTACCTCACTGTAAACTTGCACTACAGTTATAATATTGCACAACCTGAGCCACTTTATAAAGCGCGTATTTACATATGATGACAATATCATTTTTAAGATGAAATGCAGCAAAATATGTTTATTATATTATACAGGTAAAACTTTAACTTCATTTAAATAATCTATATTCTTCACTGGGACTGGCGTGAAGGACAGAATAATTAAACATGTAGGCCTACTACGAAGATATTTCAATGTTCCTTAAACTTGTTAAAGAATCAGCGCTTTAAGTTTACAGATGGCTTAACATCTATTACAGAGCTGATTGTGTGGCAATCGGTTACTTGGAGAAAGAAAAGCAAGAACTGCATGGGTGGCCACGCCAATATATATTGAATATAAAACAGAAAGAGAAAATAACGACACAGCTAAAAACGCAGCGGCAAATTTCGACAAAAGTTAAACGCTTGTGTCATGAGCACGAGGCAGCTATGCAGTGTCCACAACGGACGTGGCCATCCGCCTTGCATAAGCTACCTCACTGACATTGGCGGCTTAAGGAGCCACCGATTCTTTTTCTGCCCAGGGCCACCACAAGCCTAGAGCCGCCCCTGAGTACTGCTGCAATAAATAATTTAATCGATGGTCGTGCAAAATCGCTGCGCTGTAAAACCCACGTTTAATAGCGTGCTTTAACTCTTATCATCATGAAAATGATATCACGTATACATCTCAGTATTTTAGTTATTCAGAGAGCTGTAATATCACGAATGTAATGGATTCTGTGTCCAGTTGGAGGAAGAGAGCCGGTTTAAAAAGCAAGTAGTGATTCACACACATAGAGCACATAGAAGATCAAATACAAAACAAAGCATTTAACGTGCTACTTTAATTACGATGTGATTTGAGAAACTGGTTAATTAAACGATTTTAAGATGAAGTTTATGATGTTCTACTTTAATGACAAAATAAACTACATGATTAAAGTGGAAATTTCGAGACTGAAGTTGACATTTCGTGTTTTTTCCCCCCACTGTGCCTTTTTTTTCTCTGTACCCTAAAAAGCTTTCATATGACACTCAGATGGTAGGCTATGACTCGCCTTTTCACGGTGACTGATATCTGAGCTTTCAAGTTTCTCCAACACGCTATGGCACTCGATCAACTTCCATTTGTTGATTATACCACGGTTTAATTAAACAAATAGTATATTTTTCCTTTGCCTCCACTTGGTATTCACTGAAATTGTTATATTTTCCCCGTGCTTTTCCCATTGTCTTTTAGCAGAAGGCTGAGCTTAAGGGCGATTTATATTGATTTGCATATTCAAAGAGGCGTAATTCTGGGAGGAGTAGGGGCGTTACATAAAGCGCGTGCACGAGCGTTAGTTTTCACGCTGATCGGGATTTATGTAGCGGAAGAACGTGGAAGTTGGAGTACGCACAGATTCCTGCATCTGGATTTTTCTGTGTGTAAGCACATTTCGGCTTTTGTGCTTACGCCATGTTATAGTGCGAGTTCTACGCACAGCGTTATATATGAGGCCCCTGGTCCTTTTGACTAACTTAGAGGGCACGTCCAAAACAAAACAAGCCCCCCAGCAGTGGCGTTTGAGGATTAAAAGTGGAGATATCTATAGCCAATAAAGTCTAAATACTATATGCCTAAATATAATCATTAACAAACTATAAGCATAAAATATATTCTTCAGCAATCTTAAAGTATTAAGATAATAAAACCCAGGGAATGGTGTTAAAAAGTGGTCCAGGATAAGCATAGTAAATCCAAATAGCAAGTAAACACAAATGCAATAATAACAGTAACAATAAACCAAGGGCCTGCTATGACAGGATGCGACTCACTATTGTGTTTCAAAAAAGTGTTGGGATTAGCTTCCTTAATTCCTTTTCCGCTTCCTCCTTGCTGGAGAAGACGTAGTATTGGCCTTGAAAATCCACTATCAGTTTGGCAGCATATAAGAGGCTGTATTTGATATTGGCTTGCCGTAACCGCAGTTTAATGCTGTAGAAGGCTGCACGTTAGCAGCCGTTGTGGGAGAAAAATCCGGGAAAATACGAATGTGGTTATTTTCAAACATAATCTCTTCCTTGTATCATCACATCTAGCTTACACAGTAATCTCTCTGTACAATAATTTAAAGGTGTAATGCCACAAACATCTACACTCAAAACTTTTAACAGAGACAAAGCGAGATTTGTCTTGAGCTGATAATCACCGCTGAGCCATTAACATGGTCAAAGTGAGAATAAGCCTGAATTTATACTCACACACTGAAGATGATTAACAGTTGGATCCGCAATCTTGGATTCTGCCTCACGTGTGATGAAGGGTGTGAGGCCGAGCGTCTGGTGATGTGGCACTTAATTCTAGGGAGGCAACAGTGCAACACGTCCTAGCAACACAGTCAAGAAGGATAAAGATACAAAATGGCAACAGGCCACACTTACAATTTAGCAATAAAAACAGTTTATTAATTGTCAATTCTTTATTAACACCAAATGATCATGTAGTAATAATCTTTAATGTACAAGGCCTCAAAAAACTCAAAGTAGAGAAGTAGAAAAAATATTTAAAGTAAACCAAAACGTCAAGAACGTTCACACTATAAAAGGCCTGGCTCATCTTTGATTAACTCTGCTGGTTATCTGATGAAACACAGAAAGCAAGCTGATGAAATGTCGGCTAACAGGAGCGCCGCAGAACAATCCCACCACTCAGGTGAGTCCTTCTGAATGAAGACAGACCAGGGAGGACAGCTGGCTTTGTTCACGTCTTACAAGTCTGTCCTTCTCAGAGTGCCATCCACTTTGTGCTCCAGTCCCAAACTCCAAATGTGCCACGGGGTGCAGTGAGGTTGCCGATCTGGAAGTGGCACTCTGTACAGGGCTGATGAATGGTGCCATAAAAATCAACAAAAGTGACTGATAACAAATGTCACATTACGTGTTTGTGTGATCTTTGTGATGACATTACAGTTTCAGAACACGCTAACTGATAAATAACAGACTTATTCAGTGCATGGTCACAGATTTGAAATCAAAACACATGAACTTTGAAGTCTGCATGCCACTGCTGTCCTCAACAGTCCACTCAGGAGTGACTGAAAGTTCTTTCCACCAATCAGCTTTCTTCTTTTGTTTTCAGTTGGTACCTGCCTTTTTTGTACTGTCCTTTCTGATTTTGTCCACGTCACCTCTGCCACTGAACACATTTCATCAATGTCATCTCCTAATTTTGTGGTCTCCACTTTTTATATTTTTGTACCTTCTTGCATTTCATAGCCAATGTACCCTTTTTAGATCCTTGTCAAGCTACACTCACACATTTGAGAACATCAGTGAAATGAAATATAAAAAGTTTGTGGCCAAAAAATGAAACATAAACTTACAAAATACAGAAAGTCCAAGCAGAGTGAACCAATAGTGAGTAGTGAGGGGGTCAAATGTGACCTTCAGTGGTGGGGGTACAGAAGGGGCCACTTCTGCTTTTTGGAGTTTTCTGTTAAGTAAATGAAGCTGAAACTTAGTGTAGCTGACACTCTCTCAGAGCAGAGCTTTCTAATCGTCCATCCTGCTGTTGGAGTTTGTTGAGCTCCTGTGGCCTCCATCTTGTAATCTAAAAGTGAAGAAACGTTGTCTTGGGTATCGATATGAAGAAGGTGCTAAACTCAAACTGAAACCTGAACCAACACATTCAGAGTATAGAGCGTCCTTCACACACCACCCCAGGATATACTGACATGGAACAAAGGAACATCCGTTATATTTTAGGTTACTTTATCAGCTGGGGCAGCAGAGATCCCTGTGTGTTTCTGCTTTGTCTTCCCTTTATCTCTTATATGTCAGACAATAAAATCAGTTCATTTCATTTTCATTGTGTTCTGCATTCATTATGGTGTCCAATTTCTCATAAAAGTATTATTCTTATTTTAAATAATATTCCTTTCATACATTATTTGATATTCTTCACAACTGTGGTCCCCTGTGCTAACCCTAGCATGCTGTTGTGACTCCCTCTTCAGGTCATAAACAGGTCTTCAACTCTGAATGTTTAATTTTATTTGTATTTCGATCTTCTTAAATTCCCACTTTTGGACTCACCCTTGACACACAGCTGATGAATGTGTTTGATTTGTAAAGACTCTTATCATTTATACATAATAACCTAGTGTAAAAGTCTTATAAAGCCCCTCTACATTGGTCTGTCATGTGACGGCTCTCTTTTTAGTCTCTTGTCTTCCTCAGTTGTCCCTCCCCCGTATGTGATTGGACAACATTGGCTGTCAGCTGATGTCAATGACTCCTTCATTATCAGGGTTAAGAAGGCTGTCTGCACTCAGCCCAGGCGTCAGCCATCAGATGACATCCCAGAGACGGTACAAGTTCATTGCTCCTCAGCTAAAGCCCCATCTGCAAAGGTCCGAATCAAAAATATTCCACTTGTTGTCATTGGCACCTCCTGGTACTTGGCACTGCACTGTGGATTTGATTTGACTTCTCCATTTTTTCATTATTACATTGACCTTTTTCAGTTCTGTTCTGTGGCTGAAGTTTCATGAGACCATCATGAAATCTTACAGTCTCGTGGCCTGGAACCCCTACTGATTTTACTTTTTTCTCCAGCCGTCTGGACTTTTTTTTTTTTTTTTTCTTTCTGTCTTCCCTGGCCATCGGGCCTTACTTTTTTTTATGTTAATTAGTGTTCCCCTTTTTTTTTTATTTTGTCGTCATTGTTCTCTTTCTTCATCATGTTAAACACTTTGAGCTGCATTATATGCAAGACAATGTGCTATATAAATAAATGTTGTTGGTGCAATTTAAATGGGAGTCCATTACCTCATTCAAAAGATTTTTCTTTATTTTTTTTGCCCGAGGAGCCAATACAAAGATCATTTGTCATTTCTGGAACAGGCTTTACTCCATTTTGACTTTGTGTGCTTCTCTGAAAACTTTATCTGGAAGAGTACCCTTTACCACATTCAGAACAGGTGTACTGCTTCTCTCCGATGTGGATCCTTCTGTGGCTCTTACTCGTGTTTTGACATGAGCACCCTTTGCCACATTCTGGACAGCAATTGCGTTTCTCTCCACATTGAATTCTCATGAGGTCTTTTAAGAGTCCTGCTGTCTGAGAAAAGCTTGCTACATTCAGAACAGCTTTCCTTCTTATGAGAATGAGTTAATTTATGATTGTAAAGACAACTGTTATATGAGAATCGCATTCCACATTCAGTACAACTGTAAGGCTTCTCTCCAGTATGACTTTTCCTAGGGATTATAAAGAGGATTAGGGATGAGAATTGTTTGCCACACTCCAAGAAACTGTGAGGTTTCTTTCCAGTGTGAATTCTGATGTGACTCGGTAGGTTGCTGTGTTTTGAAAACTGCTAATCACATTCAGGACAATAAGGTTTCTTGCCAGTGTGAGTTCAGATGTGGGACAGAAGTGAACATAAATATAAGAATCATTTCCCTCATTCAGAACAGCCATAAGATTTTTCTTCATTATGGATTTTGACATGTGAATGAAGAATGTTCTGTCTTTCAAAACATTTGCCATATTCATATTCAGAACATACATACTGCTTTTTATCCCCAGAGTGAGTTTGTGCATGCCTTTTTAAACTGCTAATGTTTAAAAACCGTTTTCCACATTGAGAACAGCAATATGGCTTCTCTCCAGTATGAATTTTTGTGTGTCTTTGAGAACTGTGTTTGTCAGAAAACTGTTTGCCACATTCTTGACAACAATGAGGTTTTTCTCCTGTGTGGATTCTTCTGTGCATCTTAAGATCGCTTATTTGTGAGAACGATTTACCACATTCTGAACAGCAATGAGGTTTTTCTCCTGTGTGGATTCTTCTGTGCATCTTAAGATCGCTTATACGTGAGAACGACTTACTACATTCTGGACAGCAATGAGGTTTTTCTCCAGTGTGGATTCTTCTGTGTCTTTGAAGACTGCTTCTTGTTAAGAATGACTTACCACATTCTTGACAACAATATGGTTTTTCTCCAGTGTGAATCTTCAAATGTTTATTAAGAAGACTTTTCTGTGTGAATTGTTTGCCACATTCCAAACATTTTATTCCAGTGTGAATTTGGATTTCTTTTTCCACTGGCTGTTGATCAGTTTTGGGGGCTTCTCTCTGTGTTACTCCAGTAGCAGGGAAAGACCTGCGCTGCAAAAAGGCTGCTGTAAGGTTCTCTGATCCTCTTGCTGATTTCTTCATACCTTTCTCGTTGTATTGAACAGAGGGCTGACCAAATGAAGTTGGAGAGAAGCTGCCATTCTTCTGTAAATCTGAAATAACACAAACATTTTAACTATTATTATAATTATTATTTTCCTGACATGTTTATCCAATGTGACTTACAACATTTGAGACACAATTGGTTACATTGTGCTCTAGTTGGAAAAACAAGAGAAGAGAGGTCACATGACTTACTCGTGGTCACATGGTGTCAATAGCTGAATTTGAACCTGCAACTTCAGGCTTTGAGGTCCAAATTCTTAACCACTACCCATCTATTAAAATAAATGAAACAGTAAAAGTAAAGTGGTGGCACACTGGTTGGAGTTACTTCATCACACTTAGGTGCCATTTATGGTCTAGCCACTTGGTCTGTGGTATTTACATGTTCTGCTGCTGTCTGTTGAATTTCTCCACCTTTCTGTTATATGTGAAAGACAGGTCTGATCTGATGAATTGATCAATCAAAATCAGCCAATTTTCACTCCAAATTACTTGACCGATGAACAGCAAGTTAGTGGATCTTAAAATTTGATCTTGAATGATAAAAATCATGCAAGTCTAAGTTCCAACATTACCAAAATACAGAAATAAGTCCTCGCCAGTCTAACAGTTTTATTAACTTCCAACAAGAGATAACAAATTTTCGGTTTGTAATATATGTGCAATAAGAAGTCAGTCATGGAGGATTCTCTGCTAACACTTTCAATAATGCAAACCTTATTCAGCATATGAGAAGTCAACGCAAACGGGACTGGTGTGAAGAAAAAGCTGTTCATAGGCTGAGGCGACCAGCAAGCTTAGTCTAGCTCAGTCGCCTACTCTCACTTGGCCTCCAAAAATGGCAGCACTCAGAAAACTCAGCCTTATAATACTGACAGCAAGAATTCTAAAGTTTTCCTGTGACAGCAAAAACTTTGGAATTCGTAAGCCTGGACAACCAGCCACTTTCAGTTCTGGAAGATGTAACCTTCCAGATCATTTAGATCCACAATTCCATCTGCCAGTGTTTTTGATGACTGATTCATTTGTATAATTAAATTAACCAGACATTCATTATTTTGACTAGAATCCCTTTTATTAGTCTTTCAGTGAATGTGTTGGTAGGTGGGAGCAAAGGGATGCAGCGTTTTACCAAGCTGGTAAATAAATATAAATTGTTATCAAGTGGATGTCGATTAGTTAGACATTGAAATCAGCCCTTGTTATGGTGTATAAAACCTACAAATTATTCTCTATATTTTTATTATATTTAACTCAGTCACAACAAGATGCATTCAGATGTAGGAGACATTATAATTCAAAGGCATATCCTCTTCCCTTACACCTGACTTTTATAACAGTAGTTCATAGTATAGTGCTAAATTGGTATTACAGCCTTGGAAAGGAAGACTGAGCCAAAACCTCAGGCTATTGATTACTTTATGGATGGACATCTGGGGCAACAATTTGGTTTACAGCCTGGGAAAGAAGGACATGAGGCAATATCAAAAAACTTTATTATCTAGAAAAAGATAGATTAAAGAGTTTGAGGAAAATTCATCCATCATATTGACAGCCAGCCAATCAGGTGCATGCAACAATCATGTGTAGTGAAACCACGGCATGAAACTTTATAATAAACATGTCTCATTTGAAAGTAATGTCAGAAGAACACAAACAGTGACGACGGAATAGCGACGTCAGAGAAGAAAACTAAGACACCTATGACCGGTTTTCATCCGATCCTCAGTTAACAGCATTTTCATGAACATTGATTGCTAAATCAAATGCCACCCTGGGCATCCTTGTCATCTGTAACTTTTTCCATAAGCTTCTTCTAAAGACTATGCATATATGGTATATCCAGACTTTTCTATCAGTATTTATTTTCTATTACTCTTTGTTCCAGTGGAATTTTTATTATTCCTGTAATAAATACCATGCTTCTTTTCTGTGCTTGTCTTAATGTCTATAGAGATTGATTGAAGTAATAAGTTAGATTTCATTGAGCACCTGGTGCAGCTGGATATTTGCCATTACCTCTGTGCTGTGAGGTTTATTAAGGCTGCGAGAGCTCCACTGAATAGTAGGGAACAGTATGTAAAGAAAGTATTCTTGGCTGCTAAATGGCCTATAGTCAAGAGTGCTGTGCCTTTGTATGTTTCAATGTATTCTTGTAGACCAAAAGTATTATTTAAGTCTGAGATATCATTAAAACATTATATGTTGTTCATGCCAATAATAAGTAAGTCTCTTGAAGTGCTGAGTGACAGGCTATGTTATTCCTAAAGCAGCTGTGTGGTTTAAAGTGCTAAAAGTTAATCAGCGTGTGTATGTCATTCAATAGGCACTGTGGTGGTTAGGGTCTGTGTGTATGCGTATAGCTATGTATGTGTGTGTTCATCTTAAAGTGCAACAGTAGACCAACCCATAAACAAACTTGACGAGTACACTTACCCTTGAGAAAAAAAGGTAAAGGGTAAGTAAAGTGAAATACTACAATAATACATTTTTGGCGCTGCGAGCGGGGTTACCGGAGTAATCATGTGTTGCATTTTTGTGTGTTTCGTTACATTTTTCTAAGACAGGGATGGATCGTCCACAGGTGGCGAATATGCTGTAATCACATGCTGGCATACAGCTGGCACATGTCAGCGTGCATTAACAGCATTTCTAAAGTTTTTTAGGTGTACGGTAGAATCAGGTGTTAAAGCTGCGTTTTTTCCACTAAAAATAGAGGCAGAAACCCCAACAGCAACGTTAATGGCAACGTTAAACATAGCAACAGCAGCTGTAGAGAGTGTAGAATCGGAGGCTGTTGTGCTTTCTCTGTGGACAGCGGAGTCAGCCGCAGCAGCCGCATTAGTCAAAGACGCAGATAGCCGTCTCTGCATAAAACGGAGGCAAAGGCGGCTAAAATAGAAAACCCACACTTCTCTGCTGGTCAGACAGGTTGTATTTGGTTAATAATTATAAAATAAATAGATGAGAAAGAAAGAAAGATGAAAGAAAGATCAGTAATACCTGGCCAAAAACTCACGAGCAGCTAGCAGTACGTTTAGCGATGTATAAGAAGAATGCCATACAGATTAAGCAACAACCACTCAGTGTTAAAGTACATGCTTTAATTGCAGGATCTTTTGACACTGAGAAATGGGTAATAAATGCAGGAGAACTTAGTTTGTTGCAGATCGCTGCACTCTCATATCTGCTTGCTGATAAGAGAGCCGGTTTTGTTAAAAGTAAAGGACGCACAGATGTTACGCTGCACACAGGAGCACAGTTTATAGCAGTGCAAATTGCTGATGGGGCAGGAGGCAGTCACTCAAGTATGCTGCTAGTTGTGCAGAAAAAAACAGGCAGAGGTGTTTTATGGTGGTGAGGCGAGCATCTTGGTGAGAGCAGCTAGCAGCAGCAGAGAACAGCGGGGGAGGAGCAGTTTTCAGGTGTCAGTGAGGCCAGCGTTTGAAAGGTGGTCCCCTGCAATTGAGATAAGCAGTGTGATAGTGGAGACCTGCACAAACTGACAATTGTTTTAAGGAAAGGCACATTTTTAAACTTTGATTTACATTTAAAACTGAACATTGATCCTGATAACGTTAAAGGTGAACAGCAGTTACAGGCTATAGGGTAGTGAAACATCCAACAATAGCAGTAGCAATGAAGCTGGTTATTGGCAACACTCCTTTCACACCCCGTGTTGATTAGTGCTGCAGAGTAAACAATATTTACTTTATATTGGAGAGACAGTGTACAAGGAAAGCTGCTATAATGCGAGGGTGACTTGTATGTGGTAATGAAGGAAAGTGTAAGTGACAATATGGTGTGCATTTGTTTAGTGATGGTCAAATGCAGCAACTGGTATAAAAAATGGCATATGGTAGTATAAAAAACAGCCAATTCCAAACTGTAAGTGAAAGTAGA
This sequence comes from Polypterus senegalus, assembly GCF_016835505.1. Taxonomy (NCBI): domain Eukaryota; kingdom Metazoa; phylum Chordata; class Cladistia; order Polypteriformes; family Polypteridae; genus Polypterus; species Polypterus senegalus. The sequence goes on along the minus strand of NC_053157.1, from coordinate 253,020,852 downwards.
GGAGTGAAAGGAAAAGAGTAGTAGTGTTTTTCTTCCATTATTCTTTACTGCACTGCATTCTCTGTATAATTCTGACGTTTATACAGCATAAAAAATATGTTACACCAATAGTTAATTCACAATGTTTGGTAAAGTAACCAGTGCGAAGATAAAATGTGATATAGAAATTGAATGTGGAGCAGCTGGTGGGTTTGGATAGCCATTGTAAACTGCAGGGCATGAGCTGAATAATGGGTCTGAAAACTAAGTGAATTAAAGAAATGGAGGAAATGAAAGCAAAGCAAGTGTTTGTATATTAAAGCTTCTGAAAGTATTTGAATTAAAAGTGAATTTGGAATGGCCATTTTAGCAGTTAGTTGGTATGAAATTCTTATTGGTGTTTCAAGCAGCAGATTCATATTGGGAAATAAGAAAATGGAAGGCAGTGGCTTACCATCCAGTTTCTGGCACTCAGCATGTAGAACAAAGGGGTGGAAAATCTAAATAGTGAGCCGAGTTGAAAGCTGTTCCTTTGATGTTAAGGAGGACATACTGAAAGGCCTGTTCACACTTACAGCTGGGTAGTTTCACATGAGCACCAAAGCAGGAAGAAAGATAGGCATCACATATTTTTTTAAACCTGTCTGATAACTAGAGCTCTGGGAGTCATTGTGGAGCAGGTACAGAAGGCAGGTATTATAATAAAATATGTGAGCACTCTCTTTTGAAATTAGAAATGAATATTATTTCAATCACTCGGGCTAGGTGTACAAGATATAGCAAAGTGCAGCACTGTTAATAATTACATCCGATAACAGAGTCTGGATTAATAGTCTAGGAAGAACAACATCCAGAAAATGAGAAACAGTGGCACTGGAAAAAGGACATAAGACTTGATTTGACTGAAAGCCAGAAAATATTTTCTTGCATCTATTTCTATAGACCAGGGGTGGGCAGATTCAGTCATGGAGGGCCACAGTGGCTGCTTACAACCTTCTCCAAAAAAAAAAAAAGTAAGGAAATTTGTCGCAAGTTTCCCTAGAAGCTTCCAGAAAGACAGGTTCATGAACATTAAGTACAGAACTCAATGTGTTATAAAGTACATGGGGGTTGTGAGAGTTGGAGCCAATAACTTCAGAAAAAAATTTTGATCTTGCAGCTTTCAAAACTTTCCGATAACACAACCAACTTTCTCTCAATATTTCAAAAGAAACTTGCAGCCTGTCCTTTTTCCACCTCTGCTCAGCTCTCCTGCATTCCCGTCTATATGCACGGGTATTAGCATTTAACAACAGCTTGGAGATGAGCTTTAGTTGCCTACTTTTTAATGGTGCCACAGAGTCCAGAGCAGTTTGGCAGGCAGAATTAAATTGAAGTGTTAGCTCCTCAGTATTGGAAAACACCGAGGGCCGTGAGGTGACTTCATAACTAAAAAGAGCAGAAAACTGAGAAGCAGTGGAAGATCTAAGAGCACGGCAGCGCCGAACAGGTGCATATGGTTTAGCAAATTGACAGAGAGGAACAAAATCAAACGGTAATATGGTCCGAAAATACTGCATCACCAATTTACAAATTAAGAACAGATACACCGCGAGAAAAGACAAGATCCAGCATATGCCCATATTCCTGAGTGGGACCAGTTACAGACTGAATTAGACTAAAAGAATTCATTGAATCTAAAAAGTCCTTCACCAAAGGCTTCTCGGTACAACAGACATGAATATTAAAATGTATGTTTAAATGTATTCTTGTAGACCAAAAGTAATATTTAGGTCTGAGATTACATTAAAACATTGTTGTTCATGCCGATAATAAGTGAGTCTCTTGAAGTGATGAGTGACAAGCTGCGTTATTCCTAAAGCACTTGTGTGGTCTAAAATGCTGAAGGTTGATCAGCGTGTGTGTGTGTCACTAATGGGGCACTGTTGTGGTTAGGGTTTGTGCGTATGCGTATACCTAAGCAATTGTGTGTTCATCTTAAAGTAGACCAACGTGAAAATGAACTTGACGAGAACGCTTACCCTTGAGAAAACAGGTAAAGGGTAAGTAGAGGGAAATTCTAAGATAATACAGCCCTCTTATTTGCTTGTTGGGTACAACAGAATGAGCCTAGTTTTTAGACCTAAATACAATACTAATTATGCCTAATAAGCATTGAATGTGAATAGTCAGTACACAGTTACAAATTCTGTAACAGATATTATCATCATAATGATTAGGACACATATTTCACAGATGATTGCAAATCTCAAACACATAAACTGCTCAGTACCGGTGTCTCAACCACACAGACTTAATCGGAACAACAGACGACAGCCGATAAATCCAAAGAAATTCCCCGCCAACAGAACTGCAGAATTCATGAAGAAACTGTCAATAAAGATAAAAACGATATTTGAGTCAGCAGCATCACAGATGAATCTTTATCTCGGTGAACCTTATATCACAAGAGATGCTGGGTCACTAGCTTTCTGGAGGACCAATAAAAGTCGTCGTCCTACCTGTGCCCTCCTTATAACTCCTTAGACCTCTTATATCATTATATCATTGAAAGATGTGGAGAAATTAATTCACGCTTTTGTTTTTAGTCGACTTGATTACTGTAACTCACTCCTCTCAGGGCTACCCAAAAAAAGACATCAATCGTTTGCAACTAGTGCAGAATGCACCTGCTAGAATCCAAACTAGGAAAAGAAAATCCGAACACATTTCTCCACTTTTGATGTCACTACACCGGTAACATTCAGAATTGACTTTAAAATTCTGCTTATGGTTTATAAAGCCTTAAATAATCTCGCTCCATCTTATATATCGGAAAGTCTGAAACCTTATATTCCAAATCGTAACCTTAGATCCTCAAATGAGCAAAACTTAAAAGAAGTGGTGAGGCGGCCTCCCGCTGTTATGCACCAAAAATCTGGAATAGCCTGCCAATAGGAATTCGCCAGGCTGATATGGTGGAGCACTTTAAAAAAACTGATAAAAACACATTACTTTAACATGGCCTTCTCATAACTTCACTTTAATTTAATCCTGAAACTCTGCATATTCAATTCATCATAATAACTATTCATGGTGGCTCTAAAATCCGTACTGACCTCTACTCTCTCTTCTGATTCTTTTTGCAGTTTCTTTGTGATGTCGGCCTGCGCCACCACCACCTACTCAAAGCATCATGATGTTCCTACATTGATGGACTAAAAGCCAGAAGTCTACATGACCATCATCATCAAGTCCTTCCGTGAGAACCCTGAAAAAAAGAGGATTGTTTCATTTATGTGAGGTAGAATGCCCAGAGGGGACTGGGTGGTCTCATGGTCTGGAATCCCTGCAGATTTTATTTTTTTCTCCAGCCGTCTGGAGTTTTTTTGTTTTTTCTGTCCACCCTGGCCAGCGGACCTTACTCTTATTCTATGTTAATTAATGTTGACTTATTTTATTTTCTTACTGTGTCTTTTATTTTTCTATTCTTCATTATATAAAGGACTTTGAGCTACATTTTTTATATGAAAATGTGCTACAGTCAACCCTCGTTTATTGCGGTTAATCCATTCCAGACTCGGCCAAGATATATGAATTTCCGCAAAGTAGGATTCTTTATTTACAAGTCGAATATTTTCGCAGTTAGAGCATAGAAAACCTGTTTACAACCTTCTAAATACATTTTCCAACATTATTAGAGCCCTCTAGACATGAAATAACACCCTTTAATCAAATGTTTAAACTGTGCTTCATCACAAGACAGAGATGACAGTTCTTTCTAACAATTAAAAAAATGCAAACATATCTTCCTCTTCAAAGAAGTGCACGTCAGGAGCGGAGAATGCCAGAGAGAGGGAGAGAAAAGCAAACAATCAAAAATCAATATGGGCTGTTTGGGCTTTCAAGCATGTGAAGCACCGCACGGGAAGCATATTGGATATCATTGAGGAATTTTATTTAATATGTAATAAGTGCTCTGATTGGGTAGCTTCTCAGCCATCTTGCAATAGCATCCCTTGTATGAAGTCAACTGGGCAAAGCAACTGAGGAAGCATGTACCATAAATTAAAAGACCCATTGTCCGCAGAAACCCGCAAACCAGCAAAAAATCTGTTATATATATTTAGATATGCTTACATTTAAAATCCGCGATAAGAGTGAAGCCACGAAAGTCGAAGCACGATGTAGCGAGGGATCACTGTATATGAATTAATGTTGTTGTTATACAAGTGGGGACAGCAAGGATCTGTTCAGTATGGCAGCACATGTCAAGGATGACAGGAGGACCAGACTGTCCTCAGAACATGCAGAAATGCTTATATTCTTAGACATGTCTTTTGTTTTGTTCAGCTTGTTTTTCTTCCATTATGTGTGCATTACGGGTAAATGTTTTTTGTGTATGCTGCATGCATTAGGACTTTATTATGGAAGTGAAATGTGAAGTTTATGCATGGCTAAAATATATAATAATATATGTGATGACACTTACTGTACATCCTCTAGAACCTAATCTGGCCTAAAACATACAAATATATCCGCTTATGTTAGGGGGGCACAGTATTTAGCTCAGCTGCTTTATTGGTCAGATGTCCTGGAGTCAAATCCTGCCCACAGTTGGTCTACAAAGGGGCTCTTGATTGGCGTTTCTGGTTACTCTGGTTCTTCCCCTCATCCCCAAAAACATGAATTTAAGTGGAGTGGTGACTCCAAATTGACCCGATGTGACTGTGGGAGACGGAAGTGCCTAAGATCATCTCCAAGTGAAGATTTCACACCACTGCCAGCTTGTCCAGGGCATGCTAACCCAGCAAGTTTAGGCTGAGAGCAGAACACAAGATGCTGAAAGAAAACCCTGAGACCCCCTGAATGTCATCATAGCTCGTACAGGTAGCTCTTGTCACTGTTAACGTTAAAGTGCACGAGATTCCCATTAGAAAGATGAGGCACATACCATGTTTCCCTGAAAATAAGACAGTGTCTTATATTAATTTTAGGTGCAAAAAAATGCACTAGGGCTTGATTTCAGGAAGGTCTTCTTTTTATCTTTTTATCTCCCTTGTTCGCTCGTGTGTATGTGTGTGTCTCACTCTCTCGCTGCACAGGGAATGCACAGGACAGACTGAACATGTGCAGAAATCATCGGCATGCACAAACTAAAAGGGACGTATACAGAGCGTGTGGTCGTGAACAGATGCAAAAGTTTGGCGAATGTTTTGGACGTAAACCGATTTGTACATGTTCCGAGACGTTCGTGAACTGAGGTTCCACTGTACTTGTAAAAGCGCCTTACCTTATAGCCAGGGCAGCTTCTAGGCTAAATACAGCAGCTCTCAGGACAGATGGAAAAATGGCGGATTAGCGGTTGGTCTTATTTTCGGGGGAGGGCTTACTTTCAGGGAAACACGATATTAGTTGTGCAATGGCTTGAGCAAATTCACTCTCATTTAGTGCACAGGGCAGATGATTTCATTGTTATTTATTTATTGTTCTGGACTTTTCTGCCTTAACTACCACACAATTTAAGAAATATAGACGTCTTTAACAAAATATGACTTCTGATATTTTCACTGAACGTAATGTGCTGTTGGCCTAACATATGACACAGCGTCAGTCAAAGCTTCATGATGTTCAAGTCATGAGCTCAACACTTTAGATTTTTCCTTCACCCAATTTTCTAATTTACTATTTACTAGGTAACCAATTAACTGTGTTTTGAACTCTCATTTCAATCTTCTATAAACATCAAAGCACCCACCGTTAGAATTTATAAATGCTCTCTTTTTTATATTTAATTACATTACTCACTTATTCCAACACTGCCAGGTGACTCTTCTCCTTCTCTCCCATTTTCCTCGGTGATTTTCTCTTCAGACTCTGATAACTCTGATTTCAGCTCTGCAGAATTCTCCTGCGTAGCCAGTCGTCCCGTATTAGTGGACCTGGACTGTAAACTGGATGGAGATTCTTCACAAGCCTCTTGTTTGAAAATATCCTCAGTTTCATGCTTTTGAAGTTCAAGATCAACAGAGAAATCATTCAAATCCTCAGCTTTAATGGTAACAGTCACCCACTTACACTCCTCCTCCTCCTCTTTAAAAACTGAAATTCTTTCTTCATGATCCTCCAGCTTCACACACACATCCTCTGGTGTGAGCCGCTCACAGTCTTCTTCTTTAATGTCCACCATTCTTTCATCAACACCATCTTCTTTGGCAGAGGCCATGCTCTGTGGGAAACTCTTCTCTCTCCAAGCGTCTGCCCTTCTCTTCTCAGATTCACTTCTCACATGGACAGCCCTGAGCTGGAGGCCATTAGACACCTCAGTGTATGGCCATGTGAAATGGGAAAGCCCTGTGGAAATAAAAGTGGAAGAAATAACCTCATATAGTCAATAAAAATAATGAGCACACTTCAGGATCACAGTGCCCTCCATGAGGTTTGGGTCATGGACATATTTCTCTCGATTTCCTCCTCTGCCTCACAGTTTAAAATTCCAAATCAAACAATTCAGATGTGATCAAAGTGCACTGCAGACCTTCATTAAAGGGGATTTGCATACATTTCAGTCCCACCATGTAGATATGACAACACTTTACCTACACGGCACCATCATGTTTGGACACAGCAATGGCAGGTCTATTAAAGACGTCATATTTAGGGCTTTGTTGGCTACAGACTGACATGAACGTCAAACAGGAGGACGGGGTCTTCACATCATTGACACATTCACATGTTTCAGTGCTGGAAGTGTTGTAAAGACAAAGACCATCAGAAATTGTGATACAATTAATTCATTCATTCTCAGATAAGTGGACCTGGAGCTCCTCAGAAACTACTTAGTGATAATGGTGGGGAATCAGTGAGATGGCAGAGAACTTTAACATTGAAACAAAGACCACCGCTGCATACAGTCGCTGGGGTAATGGACTACCTGAGAGACACAATGAGACACTCACAGCAATTATACAGAAAGTGATAAAGAATACTGGATGTGACTGGTTAGTGCCAGATTAGCGCCACGGGGCACTAATGGTAAAGAATACCACAGACAATATTTATGGGTACAGCTCATATCTGCCGGTGTTTGTCTGAAATCCAAATCTTCCTTGTGTTCTCATGGACAGCCCTAGAAGGCACCACTAGGAGTGTGTCAGAGGAGCACATATTCCAGCGTTGGACACTCCAAGAAGAGCATTTACTGAAGCCGAGTGTTCAGAGCGAATACGGAGAGCACTCCAGAGACAGGTTAATTCTGAAAATGATAAATCTGAGACAAAGTGGACGACTAAAGAGTGGACCGTGCAGAATGGAAGGGACCTGCAGATGTCACTGGACAGGATGGAGTTGTGAAATGTGTCAGACGTGGAGGTGCTCTTGGAAGGGCCCACCATTCTAGACTACATAAAGTCAACGGTAAAGGTGACAATCGACATACCACCAGCAGTGAGAGAGATGGAGAGATTAAACTAACATTACAGAATAAAGTATTAGATTGGGCTGGCAAAGCAGAAATTGATATAATTTAGAGTTTACTTATCCTGACAGCACTGCTGACACTGAATAGTTTGTTGACACATCAAGTGTGGATAATCTGCAAGTTGAACCAGAAACTAATGAACTGCAACTATGGGACTTGTGTGTGGAAATCACGGAGATATCAGCTGAGTCAGCAAAGCAGGAAGAGAAAAGGAGCTGGGAAAGAAAAGGAGCATCCGAGGAGGTGGAAAACCACAAGATGGATATGCCTTTTAAAAAGAGACTTCAGCAGGAATCGTACCTAAAGACCACCTAGTGGCACGAGGGTCTGAGGGGCAAGATAGGAGTGGGCTCAACAGGGATTCACCAACATGAGCATCAATCTGCTCACCAAGGTCTCTAAGGCGGCACTGAAACTTTCCACAATGAGGACAGACAGTTGAGCTCAAGCCCATAATAGTCGAGTCGCGGCTCTGCTTAATTTTAAGCTCTGCAGCTTTCAGATTTTTATGGCTTCATATACTTGGAGGCAAACAGCCCTGATGGGCTCACCACTACCCTGGATGGAGTCCTGATCTTCATTTAACACGGCCATCTATAGTAAGCAAAAGTATAAAAGTGCACAGAAATACTGAAAATAGCTGAAAAGGATAAAAAAAAGATATTAATTAAAATACCATTAAAAATAACACAAACCAAAAACTGTAATGCCACGCCAACTGTAGATTTTACTGTATCCCTTCAGCAGTAGCTTGTATAAGGTTTGTGTTTTTTTTTAATTTCCCATTAAACAAATCAAAGTCTCCCTGGTGAAACCGCACGAGCATCTTTCCCGATAAGAAAATATACAAAAAAAAAAAAAAAAAAAAGTCATTTAAATTATTTCTAAAAGGTCCCAGTATGAGACAAACTGCTGGAAATGAAACCTGAACGCGCCCTGTAAAATTACATCGTGCGACGCCACTTTAACAAAGTTTGCTGATGACGGCTTTAGAGGAAAAAACACAAAAAACGCACAAAGCTCGAGAAAAATCAGAAATGAACGACGGGGCCGTGCGAGAGAGCGCGGCTGAACAAGCGCGTGCCCGACGGACAGCACAGTTCGGAGCATGCGCGAAATCAAAAGGCGAAGCATCGCGGAAAAGTGCACGAGTGCGAAAAGGGCAGAGCAATCCCGAGTTAACGCGCCTCCGACAAGTCAGATGTAGCATTACATTTCACGGGGCACCGACCGGAAAATAAAGTAACGAATCACCAGCTAAAAGTGCACGACCCCCGTCATCCACAATAAACACGTGAAGATGTGTTTTGTTTTGCTGTGCCGTCTCCTCCACCATACAGCGCTCAATCTTCAACACTTAATAGTGAATCGCGCAGCGTCAGGCACCTCCTCAAATTTATAGTCTAGCAGTATGTCGCGGACTTCCTCATTGCTGGCATTCCCATTCGTACACGATCGCCACGTTCGACTTTGTCTCACCTTCTTTCTTTTTTTATGGCTGTGAAGAAGTCGGACCGCGAGGGTCTCATAAGTGCAAACTAGTTATGGGCTGCTCGGTACTGACTTGTCGACACCGAGCCGAGCTTTCGAAGCACCGCTTCCAAGCTTGTTTGACTCTTGCGCCCGTCACGTGATTTTGAGGCACGCTTGCGTCATGACGTCATTCATAGCCGCGCCATAGCCATATACCGGTAATAACTAGACGCCTCGTGACCACCAGAATCGTACGTCAACGTCGCCACCATATTGCGAGTGGCACTACTGTGGCCTGAAGTAATGGATAAGATGTCTCACACATATGCTGCTTGGGAATTTACAAACCGCTATACGCTCCAAACCAGATCCCGGGGATTACATTTCATAGGTAAGGCTGAACAATTGTTTTGGTAATATTTGGCCATTTGAAAATGTTACTGATATGGGAGGAATTGTTTAATAATAATAATTATTATTATTTAATAATTGACATTATTAGTGTATAAATAGATATAAATATTTGCGTTTAAACGATTTGCCAAAATCTGTTGTATGTAAACGATACTGTTTTAAACGTTATTGTTTTTTCATAAGAAAACCCGGTTTCCGCGTCTACCTGCATTAGTTTAAATGGCACTTTTGCCACTCGCATTAAGGCTGGCGTATCGTGTCGACTGGGAAACACAGAGAATGCGGCGTCTATCTATATATGTCTATGATCTGAGCAGTCAGCTGCCGATTGGTCAGCCACCTCATCTGCTGAACGATTTTGGCTCAAACAGTAAAAGCAGTTGGCCCTGCTGCATCTGTAAGGTGCGCTGACGCGAGTTTAAATTCTAGTTGGGCCTCGCGTATGATCTCTGCCAGAAGTTTTAAAAAGAGTTATGTAGTAATTGTCTGTAAGTTAACAAATTCATTTAGATGACATTATTAATGATTCACATGGGGCACTTTGTTTCTTGTTGTGTAGTCTTGTCCACCTAAAATCTGTAACAAATGAATATGCATTTATTTGCGTAAGACATCACATATTATAACAATCCAGCGTCACCCCATGTCGATCATATCAGAGAGGCTAAGAAACGCATCACCAAAGCCGACTTGTATCTGCGCACGAAACTCCTCATTAAACGTTCTTAGTATTCAGTGATTCTTTGATCTGTAGCTGATTTGTGTTATTGATTTCCAAAACGCAATGTGAGTAAAAGCGAGCTCTGCATAACTAATCACAACTGTCTTTAAAACAGAATCAGTGCAATCGACAGCATCTTCTGCAATTTAGGGAAAGCCTCGGGAATTTCTGCGTTAATGAGACAAAAATGTTGTAAAGAAACTTTGCGAATTCATCCAGAGGTGGACATAAAGATCACTCAAGTACTGAGAAGAAGGAGCAGCTGGATAAGCACATCTGGAGCCAAACTTTCTAAAAACATCTGACTTTGTCAGCAACATCCGACCTTTATGAATGCATCTTGTCAAAGGGGGGTAAATAAGAAGTCTTCCGAAGTGCAGCACAACACAGTAAATCATTGATGTAAATAGAATTCTTGACAGTCTAAGCTTTTGTCGTTTCTGTTTTCTTAAACCATCTTCAGTCCCACAATCCCCCGCAGTCACTGACACGTTTAACGTTCTCTGCTCCTCACCTGTCGTGTTACCCAAAGCATCAACACGGAGTTTCATTCAAGGCTTTACCGTCCGTCCTGTCACACACATAAAATAAGACACACACTTCGTCTATACGTGTTCAATAATAATAATAATAATAATAATAATAATAATAATAATAATAATAATGAGACAAAGCTCAAGATGGTAATATTTATTTGAAGAGCCCTCATGGCATCAGGGTGAGGAGGTGCCTTGTCACCCATTACGTGAACTCGTCTGCCATCCCTCACTTACACTGGCACGCGTTACACTTGGGGGGCAAATGCAATGGAGAATACCGACAATGTACACCTTCAGAAGTGGAATAAATCGACTGTATACTGAAGCATTCCATTGTCAAACGTAAAAATAAAAAGGAGAGCATTCAGATAAATTATATATTATATGTGTTGTTACACTTTTATTTATTCTCACCAAATTTTACATATTTAAATGGAAATGAATATGGATAATATATTTACAATAATTCTGATTAAAATGCACTGTCAAAATATATTAATGAACAAACTGAGACACATTGGCCTTTTATCACAAAGCGTGTGCGCTGTCATTTAGGACACAATGCATTGTTAACGTCACGCACTCTCTACTGACGCGATGTCACGAAAACACAGAAACAGCGCAGTCCATGAAACTCACAGCCTCCTTGATTTCTGACCTCATGATTAGTTGTCAAGATCATATAAATAAAGTCATTTTAAGAAGATGACAAGTCTGCTACAGTCAGTTCAATAAACGCTCCGTTTAAAATGTTTTCATATACAGAATATAAAACAGAATCTCAATGAAGCGGGACTCGTGAGTAGTAACGAATAATATGTGACACTGAGAAATTATAATTCATAATAAAAACTGCGACTTCCTAAAACGGACACTGTAAACGTAGACATTTCAATAACTCTTTGAGGAGGCTTGTGTGTTCATTTCAATGTCGATTTAAGAGCTCAGTAAGCCACCTGTTGTACTAAACGGCCGCTCAAACAACACTTAACAGTAAATCGTCTAACAACTCAATATAAGACAATGAAACAAAGAGGCTGCGCCGCCGACAATGAAGGCTCACGCTGTCCTGCTGCGTGTTTGGAAGGCGCGGATTGGCTGAAACTGTTTATAGCGAATTGTCCCAAGATGGAAGTGCCGTATAGCGATCAGCAACGAAAAGACACATTTAACATTCAACCTACCGACAGATTTTACATACAAGAACTGTGGACTGGGGACCCTGGGGAACTCAAGGATAATTTAATATAAGAATATAGCAAAACATTAATAGCAACACATTTCTTATCAGATCATTATTAGTTATGTAAATTGTGAAGTATCAATTCAGTATCACAAAGATAGTCAGACTTGCTGCTGATTGAAACTTATGTTCTCTATTTTAGTTCTTTATTGAACCCCAAACACCCTTTTTATGTTACTTTTCAGTTTCCACCTACGGCAACTCCAAAATACCAAAAACACAAACATACAATCTTAATACACCACATCAACCCCCTTCAATTCTGTAGACACCCGGTAAAACCTGTTTTGAATGATATTAAACATATTATGCCATACAACTGAATTCACCAAACTTTCCCAGTGTTACCCATTTAAAACATAACATCTGAACACCTTCCCATTGACATCAAACATATCTAGCTGGTTGTCTTTTCATGTCCTTTCTCTTTTTTAAGGATCATAGCCCTTAGGTGGTCTAATCACTCTCTGAGATCTACGCAGAGCTGAAGACTCCTCCACAAGTTCTGTTCAGTCATTCAAGTTTAAGCTGACAACAACGGCAGCATCACTGTTTACTTCTTCCTTATGAATTATCCTGGATGATGCACTGCTGTTAGTGTCTGGAGTCTCGGTCTGTGTTTTATCAGCTCCTTCAGCAAGTGGCCTTACTGTAAAATGAGGTCTCAGTTCATCACAGTGTCTCTGATAAGTACAATCCGAGTCACTTCCTTTAATTTTTTAAGACACCAGTCCCGTTTGTTCAGTTACTGTCCCAGGAATCCACATTGGTCCACCTCCTGTGGTGTTCCTAAAATATACTGCATCATCTGCACTGAATGACCTGTTTACTGCATGTTGGTCCAGATGTAACTTCTGCAGCGACTGCTTCTTTCATACTGCAACAGCAATATCAGGCTTAATAAAATCCAATGTGGTTCGAAGAACAGGAGGCGGACCTGTTGTGCAGTTAGGAGGAGTGTGATATTACATTAAAAATAATGACGCTTTGTCTTCAATATCTATAGTGATAAATGTGCCAGCGTTTTAATGCCAAACCTTTCAGTTCGTCCACTGGTGGCTGGGTGGCAGGAGCGCTAGTGATGTGTCAGATTCCATTTTGCTTCACAAAAGTTTGAAACTCCTCTGAAGTGAATTGTGTGCCATTGTCTGTAACTATGTGTTCTGGCAGACCATATGATGCAAACAGCCATCTCAGTCTGGAAATTGTTGCTTTACATTTAATATCTGGCATCCTAAATACTTCAATCCATTTAGAATAGCCATCCACAATGATCACAAACATGTTATTTAAAATGGACCTTCAAAGTCAAGGCGTAACCTTTTCCAACAAGCACGAGGGAATTCCCATGTGTGAAGTGGAACTTGTCGTGGCATCTTTTGTTCAACCTGACAACTCTAGCACTGTTTGCAGACCTGCTCAATTTCGCAGTCTATTTTTGGCCCCCATACATATTTGCGAGTCAGGGATTTCATTTTCACTCTTCCTGGGTGTCCATTGTGGAGCTCTGCTAATGCTGCTTCTCTCAGTTTCAAGGGCACTGCTACCCTCATTCCCCATAAAATGCAGCCTTGCTCAATTGAACGTTCATCTTTTCAAATGTCATATGGTTTTCAATTTTTCACCTTCCATAATAAATCTGACAACCTTGAACTACTCACTGTCTGTGTGTGATGCTCTTTAACTTGCTGTGCCTTTAATGGAGCATCTTGTGAATGCTCAACTAATAGGGAGTGAATCTCTTCAGACAAAGCCCTTGTTGTAGGATCACACGTTTCTGTAAGGGGAAATCATGAAAGTCCATCGGCATTGCCATGTGCCTCCAAGGATCGATATTCAATTTAGTAATCATATGCTAACAGAAGGATGGCCCATCTCTACATACGAGCAGCAGCCATTGGAGGTAATCCTTTGTATTCTCCAAATAAACTTAGCAGCCGTTTATGATCTGTAACCAATTGAAATTTCCTTCCCCATAAACACTGGTGACATTTCTTGATTCTGAAAATCATGGCGAAGGCCTCTTTTTTGATTTGCAGGAGCCAATGTGTGAGATGACGACACAATAGGGTGCTCTACTCATGATGGCATAGAGGGTTGAATCTCAGCTCCAAGGCCGTGTGCAGAAGTGTCACAAGCTAGGATCAGGGGCAGACTTGGGGTCATAATGCACAAGGACTTTACCACACGTCAGCAGCTCCTGACATTCACTAAAAGCATTTTGTTCCCATTGGTTTCACCTCCAGGACACGCTTTCTTTTAATAGTTCATATGAAGGAGCCAGTACTGTACTTTGATTTGGCACACATTTGTCATAGTAGTTTACTAGTCCTAAGAATGATCTCAAGTCCTTCTGACAGGTGGGAGCTGGAGCTTCCTGTATGGCTTTAACTTTGTCTGCTGCTGATGGATTAATCCCTTTACTGTTTAACACATGACCCCGATACTCAATTTGCATCTTGCCAAACTCACATTTGATCTTTTTCACCCTTAAACCACTCTCATGGAGACGCCCCAACACCTTCTGAGGGTTTACTAGGTGCTCGTGTTCAGTTTCCCTGTAACCAACAAGTCGTCCAGATATACCACAACCTTCAGGTCTTTCATGAGATTCTCCATTATCCTTTGAATAATTGAAGGTGCAGAACTCACCTCATACGGTCACCTCTTGTAAACTAACAATCCCTTGTGCATATTCATGGTCACATTGTTTTCTGACTCTTCATCCAATAGCACCTGTTTATAGGCTGAGGCAATGACAATTTTTGAGAAGATAGCCCCACCACGAAGCGTGGCCATGAGCTCCTCTATACATGGCAGGGGATAAATCTCTGTGGTACAGGCCTGATTTGCGGTTAACTTATAGTCTCCGCACAAGTGAATTGAATTGTCCTTTTTTAAAATGGGAACCACTGGAGCTTGCCATTCGTAACATTTCATTGGTGACATGAAGTTGGCTTTCTCTAACCTGACCAGCTCCTCCTCCTCCATTCTCTCCTTCACTTTGGTGGAACTTCAGGGTTTACTATTATCGTAGCCTTAATACCAACTGCTCTTTGAAAACATCTTTATCACAGTCCAGCACTGCCTCAGTCGATTCAAGATGTGGTTTATCATTTTGACTGATCATTTTAATTGGCCTCCAATTTAATGTAACTTTGCGGAGCCAGTTTCTCCCACATGAGGCAGGACCCTCGCCCCTGACTACAATGAGTGGTAGTTTTTCATTTTGTTCTTCATATTGTACAATTGCTTCCCATTTTCCAAGAACAACAATATTTTCCCTGTATATGTTTTAGTTTTACATTAGTAACTTCCAAAGTCTTTCCAGGGAACATTTCCTTAAATAACTGATCAGGCATAATTGACACACCAGCCCCCGTGTCTATTTCCATATCTATACCCTTACTATCAGTCATAAAGGTTGCTTTGAATGGTTGTTTCTCTTGCTCTGTTTGTACTGTGAACATGGGCTGTTCACTCGGTTCCATTTCCACACATTTTGTACTTTTTCCAGCTTTCTCGCCTTTATTTTGCTGCCGTGGCTGCGTAACCCTGCAGTCTCTTTCAATATGACCGATTTTCCCACAACTATGGCATTTTACATCTTTAAATTTACATTCATACGAGATGTGGTTTTTACCGTTGTGACGATGATGCTGCCTCTTCACCATCTGACCAAGAAACCGCACACCATCTTTCTGCACCGCAGTCACAGAGTCGTCCTGTCGCCTTAGCTGCTGTGTGTCTCTCTCTGTCTGTCTGCCGTCTCCATGCTGAGCGCCATCTCAAACACTCTCGCGAACGTCACATTCGTTTCTGATAACAGCGACTCTCACTTCGAATCCCACTCACAAATCGCTCCAAATTCACACAAACTAGCAATTTACAGCACATCGCTTCAGCTCTGCCGCATACTGAGTTAGCATCTCACCAGCCTTTTGACTGCAGTGATTAAAACGGAATCTCTCCGCAGTTACCAGCAGTTTGGGCTCAAAATGATCCTTTAGTATTTCCACAGTTTGAAGAAAAGTGTTTTACTCACTCTGTGAAATCTGCGTTATGACTCTTTAAATCCTCGTCTCCAATTTATGTGATGTATCAATCCAGAATCACAAAGATAGTCAGACACTCTGCTGTTTGAAACTTATGTTCTCTACTTGACTTGTTTATTGAACCTCAATCACCCCAAACACCTTTCATGTTACTTTCAGCTTCCAACTACGGCAGTGGTTCTCAATCTGTGGAATCAAGAATCAAAAATATGAAAAAAAAAAACTTCTGTTGAAACCAAAACAAATTAACTGAAACTACATTCTGATACTAGAACAATAAATATAGAGTTAGATAAATGTCGATAAAAGTTAAGTAGGTATGATAAAATATGCATCTACATTTAAAAAAAACTGTTTCGATTAAAACTGTTATGAAAACTTGGGTTGCAAATACTCAAATGCTTATAAACGCTGAAGTACGGCAACTCCAAAATACCAAATAACACAAACATACAGTCTTAATACACCACAGGCTGCTTGACTTTTGCCACACTATTTGGAAGAAACACCTGCGTATGGAAAGGTATTAGGGCCACGGAGAAGAAAATAAAAATAAAAATAATAAGGACACAGTGAAGAAAAGAAACAAGTGTATGTCGAGATTAAAGTCAACATGCTGACTTTATTCTCAACAGTGATTGCCACACAGAATCCATTCCCTTTATGATATTCCTGCTCTCTGAACATTTAGAGTGCTAAGATTAAAGCTGATATCATTTATATCATGAAATGCATTAAAGTGTGTATTAAACATGGGCAAGGGGGGCACGGTGGTGTGGCGGTAGTGCTGCTCCTCCGCAGTAAGGGGTCCCCAGGTGTATGTCCAGTGTAGATAACCATTATGGAAGATGTGATGAGGCTCCATAAAGCTGGGTGTATGACTGGGTATCGCACCGGTTTAACTGCCATATCGTGTAAATGATGGATTTGTGATCTGGTGGTTGGAGACACGAGCACAGAATTCAATGGATGTTCTTCTCAGTGGGATTTCTTTATTGCAGGATTGCTGTCTCTGTCTGACATACCAAACCCCCCTGTTGTCATCCTTCCTTTTACTTTCTCTATATAACCAATCACCACACGATAAACGTCTTTGTGAAAGTAAAACTAGCTATAAGTCGAGGACACGGAGAGTTCATAATTTTAAAAAGTTTTCCTTATACATATTAAATTATGCCATCCATTCAGGTCTGCGCCCATCCTAGCAAGCATCATGCGCGAGGCAGAAACAGGGTCGCATTTCCCATAAGGCCAATTTAGGCCATATGGGCGCACATTTTTTCAGTATTATTTTGGAAAGGCCATATAAAATGCTGTTTTTTAAATTTACATCCATATACATTTAATAAATTGAGTGGTACATTTATGTTGCTCATCTCTACAGCTTGCGCTGTCTTGCTCTGTCACAGGCAAAAAGCACGTGTTAGAGGAACATTCCAGATTTGGCGTTACAATAGTGATTCCAAGTGATTCATTACACTCATATCGCTTGACCTCTACATATCTACTGATAGTAGGTATGTAAAATATATTGTTACTACTTTTATACAGTGCAACCGGAAAGTATTCCCAGCGCTTCATCACTTTTTCCACATTTTGTTATGTTACAGCCTTATTCCAAAATGGATTAAATTAATTTTTTTCCTCAGAATTCTACACACAGCACCCCATAATGACAACGTGAAAAAAGTTTACTTGAGGTTTTTGCAAATTTATTAAAAATAAAAAAAATGAGAAATCACATGTACATAAGTATTCAAATTATTTGCCATGGAGCTCAAAATTGAGCTCAGGTGCATCCTCTTTCCCCTGATCATCCTTGAGATGTTTCTGCAGCTTAATTGGAGTCCACTTGTGGTCAATTCAGTTGATGTGACCTGATTTGGAAAGGCACACACCTGTCTATAGAAGATCCCACAGTTGACAGTTCATGTCAGAGCACAAACCAAGCACGAAGTCAAAGGAATTGTCTGTAGACCTCCGAGACAGGATTGTCTCCAGGCATAAATCTGAGGAAGGTTCCAGAAAAATGTCTGCTGCTTTGAAGGTCCCAATGAGCACAGTGGGCTCCATCATCCGTAAGTGGAAGACGTTCAAAACCACCAGGACTCTTCCCAGAGCTGGCTGGTCATCTAAACTGAGCGATCAGTGGAGAAGGGCCTTAGTCAGGGAGGTGACCAAGAACCCGATGGTCACTCTGTCAGAGCTCAGAGGTCCTCTGTGGAGAGAGGAGAACCTTCCAGAAGAACAACCATCTCTGCAGCAATCCACCAATCAGGCCTGTATGGTAGAGTGGCCAGACGGAAGCCACTCCTTAGTAAAAAGCACATGGCAGCCCGCCTGGAGTTTGCCAAAAGGCACCTGAAGGACTCTCAGACCATGAGAAACAAAATTCTCTAGTCTGATGAGACAAAGATTGAACTCTTTGGTGTGAATGCCAAGCGTCACTTTTGGAGGAAACCAGGCACCGCTCATCACCAGGACAATACCATCCCTACAGTGAAGCATGGTGGTGGCAGCATCAGGAACTGGGAGACTAGTCAGGGTAAAGGGAAAGATGACTGCAGCTGTACAGAGACATCCTGGATGAAAACCTGCTCCAGAGCGCTCGTGGCCTCAGACTGGGGTGACAGTTCATCTTTCAGCAGGACAACGACCCTAAGCACATATCCAAGATATCAAAGGAGTGGATTTAGGACAACTCTGTGAATGTCAGAGCAGAGCCCAGACTTGAATCCGATTGAACATCTCTGGAGAGGTGCTGCCAAGAGGAATGGGTGACACTGGCCAAGGATAGGTGTGCCAAGCTTGTGGCATCATATTCAAAAAGACTTGAGGTTGTAATTGCTGCCAAAGGTGCAGTGACAAAGTATTGAGCAAAGGCTGTGAATACTTATGGACATGTGATTTCTCAGTTTTTTTATTTTTCATAAATTTGTAAAAACCTCAAGTAAACTTTTTTCACGTTGTCATTATGAGGTGTTGTGTGTAGAATTATTAGGAAAAAAATGAATTTAATCCATTTTGGAATAAGGCTGTAACATAACAAAATGTGGAAAAAGTGTTGATGCGCTGTGAATACTTTCCCGATGCACTGTATACTGTTTAGTTTCCTCAGGGCCATAAGCCTGAAAGCCATAAGTAGAAAAAGTTGACGGAGTGTTAACCAAATTATAAGACGGGTCTGAGATTTTTATTACAAGACATGCAACATACACAACTTATGGCCTGTTTATGCAGCATCACTTAATACAAAAGACTTCAATAAAATTGTATAATGTCAGATGAGAATCGATGTAAATCTTTTGCATTTTATGCCAATTTTATTTGCTGTTTTTCGTATCGAATACTCCATCTGGGTGAATAATTTGAAGTTAGCAAAGAAGTAATCGTCAAAGTGGCTACGAGAAAAAGGACTACAAACAGTTTATCCAAACGCTGACATTTTATTACGAATGTTTGTCTGCACGCCAGTGACGAATTCCTCGGCTGAAAGGTCTTTTTCATCTCTGAAAAGAATCGAGAATCATTTAAGATCTACGAGGCAGCAAAATAAGCTGAATGTCCGGGCACTTCTTTACATTGAAGCAGATTTAACACGATCTGTCGACTTCAATGAAACAATTGAACCTTTTCAAGGACAAAAGCGCGAAAGGAAGAAATTTAATGGAAAGTTTTTTTTGTTGGTGTTAATGTTATGCAATGTCATAAGTAGTGCAGTTTTGAATTAAAAATATAATATGGTTCAAAGATTATAAAGATTGTATTAAGTGTTTATATACTTCAAAAATAAATTATTACATATTACATTGAAAATTATAAATCAACTTTTTTAGGGGGCGAGGGGGCACAGAATTATGCTTTGGCGTCGGGCGTAGAAATGTGGAAATCAGGAACAGTTCATGAACGGGGCGCCAACTCATCGCTGGGTGAACACGAGCAACACTTACACTAGCAAGAAGCAATTTAGCAGAACAAACCAAATATCATACATGAGTTTGAAAGGAAACTGAAACACGCCGAGCAAACCTACCAAAAAAACTCGCAAAACTCAAGGCAGGACACACCCGGGACCCCCTTCCTGCGAGACAGCAGCGCACTCCCCACATGTTTAATAAATACTTTAATTCATTTCATCATATAAATGATATCAAGTATTTATCTTAGCACTCTAAATGTTCAGAGAGCAGGAATATCATGAAGTGAATGTGTTGTGTGTGCTGATCGCTACCTGCGCCTCCTCTCAGTGCAGAGGAAATCGAAGCTCGTAGCGATTAACAACTGGCTCGGTGAACACTTCATACAAAACATCTGTAGTGCCGTGCGAGGAAAGAAAACACGCCAGACAACGTCTTCATAAAACAGGCGAAAACTACTGACTGTGTACTGAACGGCCTTAAACTTTATAGAACTGGCACCTCTGCACTCGTCACCCCGCCTCCTCCCACAGTGCACTGCGCGTGAATCGTGTCTTTAGAGGCGGAGCGCCGCTAGCCGCAGCTTCACATTTAATGTGCTGCATTAGTTATGACCGGGTGGAGAAAATCTAGGAAATTAAACATTGATTTAAAAACGGAGTTTAGGACATGGCAAAGCTAAACCAGAGAGAGAAAAAACAAGGGCTTAAAGTGGAAATGTCGACTGTAACATCGACCTAAACGGCGAGAATGGAGTGGAAATGTCAGCTTTATTCTCGACATACACTTTTTTTCTCTTCAGTGTCCGTATTTTTTTTTTTTTTTTCTTTTCTTCGTGGCCTTAATACGTTACGGTAAGTCCAACATAAAATTAGTAAAATTAGTAAAATAAAGACGCTATATACTGTAAAATAAAGATTGACTGGTAAACAGGCAAAGCATGATCAGAACGATAAATAAGCATGAGCCTAATGAAAGAAAGATTTTTTTTAGTTATAAAATTTACCTTTAATTAAACATCAGCAATCATGATAAAGACCATCAAACCAAAAGACATCAAAAGAGTCAAATCCTTCTGTAACCTCTGACTTTGTACAATGCCGTAGTAGCACACAGTCATTAAGTCACAATAGTCAAACATCCTCATTAAAATACTAATTTGCATTCATTACACACCACTGTTCAACAAAAGTTTATAAATTGTGGCTCATCTTATAAAACGTATAATCTCCTAGAATTCTCTGTTTTAATTGTGTCCTACAGAAGCCCCCCAAGTCAGACTCTCTGTCTCTCTTCATCGTCTCCTTCCTAGTCACATTAATTAATGGCCACCTTCTCCTGACCCCATTAAATTTTTGCTAACCTCACTAGCAGTGTCTGCTGGCTCAGATACCGGGGTGTCCTGATTGTCATTATCCTTAATTAGTTTGGGGTCGGCATTAAGCGAATCGCTGATCAACTGGACCAACGCAGTCTGATCGCTAAGCGCCGTCTTCATTCTGATCAACAGAAGCCCATCTGCTACTACAATAATAAAACATTTCCTTAAAAAAATGAAAGATGTCTTGTCTGTATCATTCCTAAATAATCTTCCAGTTACAGAGGCGCAATCCCAGTCACTAATACATCTACCATGTAGACCCCCACCCCCTCAAAATAAGAACACATTCCACCTGATTAATTTAATATTTAAAAGTTTAAACCCCTAATCCCGCAATCAACAACCACAATAACAGTTGAAATCCTCACTCAAATCGATTTGTTTCGTTATAAATATGAAACAAGATGCCCATTTACGTTTAATATCTTCACTAGGGCTGTGTGCCCCTTGGCCGCTTATGGCGATCAGACCCAACTTTGTAGCTCGCCTTGCTCTCTGTCGCTCCACGGTGGAATATTCTGTTAAAATAAAAAAAAATAAAAAAGAAAGAAAGAAAAACAGACTCTTTGGGGTAACAATTCACACTCGATGGACGTGGGACCCAAACGCACGCATGTTTTATTATGGGGCGGCACCATTACTGTTTTTAACAGATAGGATGTATATAATATATGTTTATTATGTATGTATGTTAAATTGGTGTCACTGACATGAGAGTATCAATGTATTCTCCTAATGAAGATGACAAATATATAGAGATGTATACTGTATGACGTACGGCTCTGAAGAAAAAAGAGCGTTGCATGAAAACATTGCACAAAGCGAAGAAGAGATATTGATGAGAAGAGAGTATTAGAGGTGTCGTCACTCGTATACTACTAAAGCTCTTCTGTGCAGCATTATACATTATAATGGTTGGCATTTGTGTGATGTATAATTTATACTTTTGTTTCTTGTCACTAAGTAATATAGGGCACAATCATTTAAAAATGTATTGCTCATCCACATTCATTTCTCTGTCAATTCTATCGAGTTTTTGAACTCCGCTGACACCTCATGTTCTTCAAACGGAGCTCAATGAATAAAGAGTGGAAACACCGAGCAGACATGCGCACTGGCTAATGAACCGTCATGGCGGTCGAAGCGCTGAGCAGACCTGAGCAGTTAAAGGAGGCTTTGTGAAGCCTCAACACACTCGAAGGCATTGAGCTCGATATTTGTGAGAGTCTCTCTGACACTTAACTCTTTAGTTATATTTTGTAATTCTTATTGATACTACACACTTAAGTTGATATAGCTAAGTGATGGCCTGAAACGACAATTCAGGTAGTTGCTGACAATTCATTATTGTTATCGTGGATTGCTGTGTTTTCCTTTGTCTGAAACATTGTGTCAAAGATATATTGTCAAACGTCAACTTTATATATAAAAAGATTAGATAAACTGAGCAACCTTTTTATGAAACGCTTAATTAATTTCTTTTCACACTCCAGGGACAATTTAAAATGTACCTAACCTGCATGTCTTTGGACTGTGGGAGGAAACCCACGCAGACACGGGGAGAACATGCAAACTCCACACAGGGAGGACCTGGGAAGCAAACCCGGGTCTCCTAACTGTGAGGCAGCAGCGCTACTTACTGTGCCACCATATATCCATCCATTTCCCAACCCGCTGAATCTGAACACAGGGTCACGGGGGTCTGCTGTAGCCAATCCCAGGGAACAAGGCAGGAACCAATCCCGGCAGGGTGCCAGCCCACCACAGGATACACCTATGCAGACATGGAGAGAACATGCAAGCTCCACGCAGGGAGGACCCGGGAAGTGAACCTGGGTCTCCTAACTGTGAAGCAGCAGCGCTACCACTGAGCCTGTATACTGTGTGTATATATATATATATATATATATATATATATATATATATATATATATATATAAATATTTGTCTTCATTAGGAGAATACAACAATGATACTCTCATGTCAATTAAACCAAATTAACATGAAAATGTCAAACATAATATATTGTCTCCATCCGCTACGCTAAGAACAGTACTGGTAGTTCAGTTGTGCGGAGTGCATTAATTACCCCATTAGGTGGCTCAGTGGTATTGTAACTATCTCTCAATGAAGACCCCAGAGGGTCACGTCGTTGATCCTCCTCTTACAGACCAACAGTGAGCGAATCGAGCTATCAAGGGAGGGTGGGCCGCTGTAGTCGGCGAGGGGGCACACACCCCTAATTATATTGTGTATGTAAAGAGTTTCACTGTAAAACGTAATAAGCTTCATATTTGAATGTTTGGAGACCCTGGTGTCGTACTGAATTTGTATTGTAGATAAACATCACATAAACTACTGTCCAACATGCTTAACCCTCATCCTACCGACTGAGGTCTTTGTGGACCCCTGAGGTATATATTTTGTCGTACCTCACAGTTGTTTTTTTATCATTCCTATTTTTATGATTTTGTTGAGCAGTTTGTTCCTAATAATGTCACATCATTATTTTCTATTTTTTTCTGTGATTATTGCTTTTTAAAAATCCAAATGTCTAAAGCACCCAAAGGCCCCCAGTCAAAAGCCCCCAATCCCAGCTATGCAGTTTTAAGAAATGTTAACAATTTATTCAGCCACTGTTCGTGAAGGGTCCTCAGTTCGAGTGTCACACATTGTCACCGGTGTAGGGACACTCTGTTAGTCATTCAGAAGCAGACGGACACAGCAGCAGCTCGAGATTTCCACAGCTCCTCTGTTCACAACTTGAGAGACTGCTGTTCTGAGGTGAGGTAAGTTCAGAGTCTGAAATACAATGCATAGCTTCATCATGAAGTGTTAGGTAACTATAACATGTAAAGTTTATGTTCTATTATAACAGATAATAATGTAAAATATGATGAAGACAGGGTGTGAGTGTGGAAATAAAGAAACTGTAATCCGTTTGGAGTCTGCAGTGAGTAAAGGCCCTTCATTCAGCCACAGATAGACATGAGGAGGAGCAGCTTGTTGGTTTGAGAAGCAAGTGCAGTTTCAGACAATTCATCTCATCCTAGGCTGACAAATATGGAATACAAATCGAGTGGATCTGTGATGGAGTGAGCAGCAACCCTCTCAAGGGTGAAATATACATCGACAGACAGCCTGGGAGGGAATGAGACGTAAATCAAAGGGTCTGTGTAGTGAAAGAGCTTGGGGGTCCTTGGCACAAAAGAGGCAGAAATGTCACAGCTGCCAGTTTTTTTACTCCCATTCCCTTAGCTGAAGCCTTACTGGAAAATGGACTGACATATGTGGGCACTATAAAGGCAAACAAGCCACATATCCCAGAGGAGATGAAGCCTAACAGGGACAGGGACGTCAACAGTTGACATTTTTTTCTGTTATGGGCCAATTACCCTTGTGTCATGTGTTCCAGCAAAAGGAAACGCGGTACTGGTGCTGTCCTCCATGTACCCTGACATCAAGGTTGAAGGTGAAAAGCAAAAATGAGAGAACATACTACACTATAATGCAACCAAAAGTGGTGTGGATAATCTGGGTTATCTGGACAAAATGTTCACATGCAGAAGAAAATAAACAGATGGCTGATGGCATTACTTATGAACATGGTGGATGTTGCGCCATCACTGCCTTCCCGGACTGGAAGTCATCAGAAGGTGACAGACGTCACCGGATCTTCCTGAAGCAGCTGGGGCTACGCCTTGGTCATGTCACACATTAAAGGAGAGCTGAAACTCCACCATTACAAGACCAATCAAAGCAGCATTTAGCCTCATGGGAGGGAGGGAGTAGAACTTCTCCTGCAGACGGGACTGTCCAACACTCAGGGGGAACATCAATTCAGAAAAGGAGTCACTTTTGGTCCTGAGACACACACAGGAAGGTGGCAACTGTTTGATCCTCGTGTCACATGACAGCACTCACTGAGCAGGGCAGGAAGAAAATGGTGTGCTGTGACTGACTGGAGTGGGTTTAGTTTGAATTGTTTTATTTACTTTGAACTGAAAGACAAAATAAAAGTTAGAAGTTTTGAAGAGCTTAGTTTGAAAAGATAAAAGAGAAGAATATCTAAATAAAAATTGTTGACTTTTGAATGACTGTGTGTTTATTTCAATTATATGATGTACAAAATATGCAAATGAATTGTAAATTTACAAAAACAACATCAACAACAATAATAATAACAATAATAATCTATGTTTTCTTTAGATGACATTATTTACATAACTAATAACGATCGGGTAAGAAAAACGTTTTGCTATTATTATTATTTTGCTATATTCTTATATTAAATCAGGGACCCCAGTCAGCAGTTCTTGTATGTAAAATCTGTCGGTAGGTTGAATGTTAGATGTGTCTTTTCGTTGCAGATCGCTATACGGCACTTCCATCTTGAGACAATTCGCTATAAACAGTTTCAGCCAATCAGCGCCTTCCAAACACGCAGCAGGACAGCGTGAGCCTTCATTATCGGCCTCTTCGTTTCATTGTCTTATATTGAGTTGTTAGACGATTTACTGTTGAGTGCTGTTTGAGCGGCCGTTTAGTACAACAGGTGGCTTACTGAGCTCTTAAATCGATATTGAAATGAACACACAAGCCTCCTAAATTAGTTATTGAAATGCCTACGTTTACAGTGTCCGTTTTAGGAAGTCGCAGTTTTACTTATTCCCGTTATTATGAATTATAATTTCTCAGTGTCACTTATTATTCGTTACTACTCACAAGTCCCACTTCATTGAGATTTGTTTTATATTTTGACATTTTAAATGGAGCATTAATTGAACTGACAATAGCAGACGTGTCATCTCCTTAAAATTACTTTATTTACATGATATTTGTAACAATGTGATTATTTGACTCATGTTGTAGTACGGACTTTTTAGTATGTGGCACTGTTAAGGAAGTAAAAAAAAATGCTGTTCAGTAAACAGAGAGTTACAAACATAATGGTAGTGGTCTGAGTAATTTATATACTCACTGTAGAGAATAAATTAGAGTGAAACATGGTGGCAGCGGTGGGATTTTTTTTCTTTTCTCCCTGACCACGTACGAGTCTTGTTTTAGTGCTTAGCCATGCAGTGCGAAGTTCGCTGTGGGAAAAAAATAACGTGCTAGTGAAGATACGAATCCTGACGTGCTGATACGAGCCTCGTCGGACAAGATGGATGGCACACTTGGACTAAAACCACCGCCGACATTGACGCTGGATTCAAGCAATCTGGCAAAGACATGAAAGGCGTAGAAAGAGGAATTTCAGCTGTATCTGGATCTGACCTTGGCAGAGGCATCGGAAGGTACGAAAGTAAAACTTTTCTACTACCTGGTAGGCGAAACTGGTAGAGAGTTATGTGAAACCTTACTGGGCTCATCAACGGAGGGCAGGACAGTGAAGTTATTAATAGAAGCATTTGATCAACACTGCAACCCAAAATTGAATGAAACTGTTGAGAGATAATTGTTTCTTTATAAGAAATCAAGGAACTGATGAAGGATTCGACAACTATGTAACGGAACTGAAAATGCTTGCTAGCACATGTAATTTTGGTGACATGAAAGATTCTCTAATACGTGACAGGATTGTGTGCGGCACGAATAGTCCAAATCTGAGAGAGAGATTGTTGAGAGAAGAAAATTTAACTCTGCAAAAATGTGTACAGGTTTGCAGGGCTACTGAGTTGTCCAGGGAGAACAGCAAAACCATTGAGGGAAAAGTGGTGGAGGAAATTCATGCTTTAAAGCAGGTACAGATACACAGACCAGGATGACCAACGGAAAGCTGTCATTAGTTGTAAATTTTGTGGAAAGACGCACGAAAAAGATGAACGGAAATGTCCAGCTTATGGGAAAACATGTAGGAAATGTGGAAAAGACAATCATTTCGCAACATTGTGCAAATCAAAATGAGAACAAAGAAAAGTTGTACACAATTTAATGGAAAGTGAGAGTGAGCAATATGAGGATATATGGAGCATCACAACTGAAACTGTGAACAAAGTCACAAAGAGCCAAGATGGTCAGCCGTGTCAAATGTTTGCCGCTATGCTGCTCGAAAACAGCTTAGTCAAATTCCAGTTGGATTGTGGTGCAACGTGTAACATTATCCCCATAAACTTAGTAAATCCAGATGTTCAAATACAGAAGACAGACCAAGTACTTGTGATGTACAATAAAAGTACACTAAAACCAGTAGGCAAATGCCATGAGAAATCCATGTAACACAAAGCTGTACAGACTGGAATTTATGGTCATTGATGCACACTCTGCAGTACCGTTACTAGGAAGCAGAGCAGTCCAGGGCATGAAGCTGGTTGAAGTACAATCTGAGAATATCCAGGTGGTGGATAATGTTATGACAAGGACTGACAGAGAGGACACAATTGGACAATGGACAATGAAACAAATAACAGGAGAGTTCATAGATGTTTTTACAGGAGATGGCTGTCTGTCAGGTCACTATAAGATAGAGATAGATCAGGTGGTGGAGCCAGTGAAACTGCCAAAGCGGAGAGTACCAGTTGCAATGATGGGACCACTAAAGGAGGAGCTGAACAATCTCCATGAACGAGGTATAATCACACCAGTAGAACACAGCACTGACTGGATAAGCAGTCTGATTGTTGTGAAGAAACCCAGTGGCAAGTTAAGAATCTGCATAGATCCTAGACTGTTGAACAAGGCTTTATAAAAAGGAGCCATTTACGTCTGCCCACAATTGAGGAAATTTTACCCGAGCTTTCAAAAGCAAAAGTATTTACTGTCTGCGATGTAAAGAACGGTTTCTGGCATGTACAATTGGACGATCCATCGAGTTATCTCACCACGTTTGCAACACCCTATGGGAGATACAGGTATTTGAGAATGCCTATGGGAATAAGCCCAGCACCTGAGGTCTTCCAGAGAATGCTGAACCAGGCATTAGAAGGACTTCAAAGTGTACACATTATCGCAGATGATGTGTTGATAACAGGGGAAGGTGAAACACTGGAGATGGCGAGCAAGGACCATAATGAAAAACTGAGATTGTTCTTAGACAGATGCCGAGAGAGAAACATTAAGCTGAATGTCGACAAATTCAGACTCAGACAAAGTGAAGTGACATACATTGGACATTTGCTCACATCGGAAGGCCTAAAAGTAGATCCAGAGAAAGTACGGGCCATAAAAGAAATGCCAAGACCAACTGATGTGAAAGGTGTACAGAGAATTCTGGGCATGGTAAATTATTTGTCCAAATTTTGCAGACACCTTTCTGATCACTGTGAAGTGCTCAGACAGCTGACACACAAGGACAGTTTGTGGGACTGGTCTGAGGTTCATGAACAAGCCTTCAAGAACATAAAAGACCTCATAACCAAGGCAACGGTACTGCGCTACTACAGCCTCAAGGAACAGCTAGTTCTACAATGTGATGCCTCGGAAACAGGCCTTGGTGCAGCATTATTATTACTGTTGCTTTTGGAAGCCGTGCACTGTCACTGACTGAACGGGGTTACGCCCAAATAGAAAAAGAGTGCCTAGCCATAGTGT
This sequence comes from Polypterus senegalus, assembly GCF_016835505.1. Lineage (NCBI taxonomy): Eukaryota > Metazoa > Chordata > Cladistia > Polypteriformes > Polypteridae > Polypterus > Polypterus senegalus. Next base: position 252,992,141 of record NC_053157.1, on the reverse strand, counting down.
ACGGCATGGAGAAATTTCATCAGTACACATGTGGACGAAAAGTGATCATACAGTCTGATCATAAACCTCTTGAGAGTATTGTCAAGAAGCCACTGCTGCATGCACCCAAGAGACTGCAAAGGATGTTAATGAGATTACAGAAATATGATTTCATCATTACATATGTTCCTGGAAAGGAGATGCTGTTGGCAGATGCACTAAGCCGAGCGTATCTGGAGGACACCGTACAGGAAGGATCGGTGGAAAAAGAGATCGAAAGTGTGAACATGATTCAGTACCTCCCAATATCTGAAGAGAGAATAAATGTAATCAGAAGTGAAACAGCAAAAGACGACACACTTCAGACACTAATAAAGACATTAAGAGAAGGATGGCCAACAAACAAAAGAGATATACCAAGTAAAATAGATCACTACTACTCAATCCAAGATGAACTGTCAATACAGGATGGTATTGTGTTCAAAAGGGAAAGAGTTGTGATACCAGATGCTCTTGGGAGTGACATGATACAACGAGTTCAAGTTCACTCAGCACACCTTGGTATTGAAGGATGTTTGAGTAGAGTAAGGGAATGCCTCTACTGGCCCGGAATGAATGCGCAGATAAAGGGATACATTGAGAAGTGTGATCTGTGTGGAACACTGGGAGTACAACAACAGAAAGAATCACTCTGCCCACATGAATTGCCTGAAAGACCATGGTCTAAAGTGGGCACAGATCTGTTTGTTTTCAATAACTGTGACTATCTGATCACTGTGGACTATTTTTCAAATTTCTGGGAGGTGGATTACCTGCAAGACACAAAGTCTTCCACTGACATTGTGTTTTCAGACAATGGGCCACAATATACGTCAACAGAATTCCAACAGTTCTGTAGACGTTGGGAGTTCCAGCATAAAACATTGTCACCCACTCACCCGCAAAGTAATGGGAAGGCGGAGTCTGCTGTCAAAACAGCAAAATGTCTGATGCAGAAAGCCAAGATGGCAGGACAAGATCCATACCTTGTGATATTAGATCACGGAAACACTCCGTCACAGGGTCTAAATGCAAGCCCCGCTCAGAGACTGCTAAGCAGGAGGACACGAACACTAGTCCCAACACACAACAATCTGTTGAAGCCAAAAGTAATAGACACAACACACGGACTGAGACTTAATCAAAGGCGACAAGAAATGTACTAAAACAGACACGCGAAAGACCTGACCGCACTGACACCAGGTGATCAAGTAAGAGTACAGCCAACATGTAGTCACAAAAGGTCTGGCAGAAAGAAACAGTTATAGAACCGGTCAACAAACGGTCATACTAAGGTTGAACTGGACAGTGGTGGTGTTCTGAGGAGGAACAGAAGGTACCTAAAGCACACTGGCCATCAAGACCTGGTCATAAAACAAGAACAGTGTGCTGAGAGCAGCAGATCAAACGATCACAGTACTCAGCCAATCGGTGACACAAAACATACTGTCACTACCAGATCAGGTCGGATTAGTGCCAGACCACAGTATTTGAAAGACTATTTTACTTAAGTTACATATGGACTGTTAATGTTTTAGTATGTTCAGACAGTAAATGCGTTCATGTGTGGAGATATGGCGTGAAGTTGCGCTAGTAGAGAAAAAAAAAAAAGAAGGATGTAACAATGTGATTATTTGACTCATGTTGTAGCACAGACTTTTTAGTATGTGGCACTGTTAAGGAAGAAAACATAGGCTTTTCAGTAAACAGAGAGTTACAAAGATAATGGTAGTGGTCTGATTTATTTATATACTCACTTTAGGGAAAGAATTAGAGTGAAACAATATTGACAATTAATCATAAGGTCAGAAATCAAGGAGGCTGTGAGTTTCATGGGCTGCGCTGTTTCTTTGTTTTCGTGACATCGCGTCAGTGGAGAGTGCGTGACGTTAACAATGCATTGTGTCCTAAATGACAGCGCACACGCTTTGTGATAAAAGGCCAATGTGTCTCAGTTTGTTCATTAATATATTTTGACAGTGTATTTTAATCAGAATTATTATAACATATTACCCATATTCATTTCCCATGTAACGTTTGGTGAGAATAAATAAAAAGTAACAACACATGTTGCACTGTTTATAATTAACAAATCTCATCGTTTATCTGAAATATTCTCCTTTGTATTTTGACGTTTCATAATGTAATTCTTCAGTGTACAGTCGATTTATTCCACTTCTGAGGGTGTACATTGTCGGTATTCTCCATTGCATTTGCCCCCCAGTGTGACGCGTGCCAGTGTAAGTGTTGTGCTGCACTTCGGAAGTCGACTTATTTACCCCCCTTTGAAAAGGCGAATTCACAAGGAAAGATTGTTTCTGACAAAGTCAGGTGCATTTTAGAAAGTTTGGCTCCAGATGTGCTTATCCAGCTGCTCCTTCTTGTCAGTACTTGAGTGATCTTTATGTCCACCTCTTTATGAATTCGCAAAGTTTCTTTTCAACATTTTTGTCTCATTAACGCAGAAATCCCGAGGCTTTCCCTAAATTGCAGAAGGCGCTGTCGATTGCACTGATTCTGTTTTAAAGACAGTTGTGATTAGATATGCAGAGCTCGCTTTTACTCACATTGCTTTTTGGAAATCAATAATAGAAATCAGCTACAGATCTGGGAATCACTGAGCAGTAAAAACGTTTAATGAGGAGTGTCGTGCGCAGATACAAGTCGGCTTTGGTGAAGCGTTTCTTAGCCACTCTGATATGATCGACATGGGGTGGAATAGACGCTGGATTGTTATACGTTCTGCCTTACGCAAAATATGCTTAATAATTTGTCACAAATTCTAGGTGGACACGACTATACACCAAGGAACGAGTTGCCCCATGTGAATCATTCATAATGTCTGCTAAACGTATTTGTTAACTGACAGACCAAGTACTACATAACTCTTTTTTAAAAAGACCTTTTTTAATATTTGACAGTGACCATACGCGAGCCCCAACTAGGATTTAAACTCGCGTCAGCAACATACAGATGTAGCAGGGCCAACTGCTTTTACGCCTTGAGCCAAAACTGTTCAACCGATGAGGGGGCTGACCAATCAGCTGCTGACTACAAAATATTAATGACGTCATGACGCTAGCGTGCCTCAAAATCACGTGACGGACGCATTTCTAACAAGCACCATAGCAGCGCTTCGAAAGCTCGACAAGTCAATAGCCAGCAGTACATCACTAGTGTCCTCTTATGAGACCTCGTGCTCCGACTTCTTCACGACCATATGATGAAGTAAAGGTGCGGAAGGTAAGACAAAGTCGAACTTTGGGATCGCGTACGGGTGGGAATGCCGGCACTGAGGAAGATCGCGACATGCTGAAGCGGCTTTAAATTTGAGGAGGTGCCTGACGCCGCGTGGTTCGCCTTTAAGTGTTGGGGATTGAGCGCTACGTGGAGGAGGAGGCGGCACATCAATTCGCACCTTCACGAGACTATTGTGGATGCGCGCACTTTTTTTGCTAGTCCTACGTTAATTTATTTCCCAGTCGGTTTCTCGTGAAGTGTAACGCTACATCTGACTTGGCGGAGACGCGTTAACTCGGGATTGCTTCAGCTCACATTGCGCTCGTGCACTTTTACGCGCTGCTTCCCCTTTTGATTTCGCGCATGCTCCGAACTGTTGTCCGCCGGTCACGCGCTTGTTCAGCCGCTCGCTCCCGCCCGGCCCCGTTGTTCATTTCTGATTTTTCTCGAGCTTTGCGTGTTCTTTGTGGTTTTTTCCTCTAAAGCCGTCATCGGTAAACTTTGTTGAAGTGGCGGCGAACGATTTAACTTTACAGGGCGCGTTCAGGTTTAATTTCCAGTAGTTTGTCTCATACTGAGACCTACTAGAAATAATTTAAAAGGAAAGATACTCGCGCTGTGTCACTGTAACAAGGAGACTTTGATTTGTTTAATGAGAAATAAAAAATGCAAACATTACACAAGCTAGTGCCGCTGGAGGGATACAGTAAAATCTGCAGCTGACATGGCATTAAAAGTACATTTTTGTGATATTTGAAACGATATTGTTTTATTTAATGTCTTTTATCCTTTACAACTACTTTCAGTATTTCTATGTAATTTTATTCGTTTGCTTATTAGAGATGGCCGTGTTACGTGAAGAACAGGACTCAAGCCAGGGTAGTGGTGAGCCCATCAGGGCTGTTTGTGTCGGCCCTTATGAAGCCATTAAAATGTGAAAGCTGCAGAGCGGCGACTCGACTATTATGGGCTGGCGCTCAACTGTCTGTCCTCATTGTTTAACACTAGAATTACCAAAGCCTACGAGGAAAACTTAAATTGCTTCTTAAATCTGTTCACACCTCTCCGCCAGCGTTTTTTGTCCTCTAAATGTGCTGATAAAGAGAATCTGTAAGTAGCCGGCTATTCCATCCCCACCGACTCAGAACGTTCACAAACGTCTCCCAGGTCATGTCTTGATTGATTATCTGGGAGTGAAGTGGAGTTTTAGAGTGGAAATTATAGATCATTATTTGGAATACACGCATTTCACGTGTGTTCCGTTTCTACAGTAATCTGTGTAAACACATTTTTAAAACAGAAACGTTTTTCATATTGTAGTAGTAAATTACAAAATGTAAGCATAAACTATATAATGTATGAAGCCTGAAGTCCAAATATCAAAGAAACAGTTTCACAAAAGGTACAAATATAACAAAACAAGTATGCTTTTATTCATAAATTAGCAAAATACCCGTACTGCCTTAAAATTAATCAAATGAAACCTTTTTAAACGGAGGGAAAATAGACCAATAATTATTTGTTAAGGATCTCTTTGTATACCATGTTGTCAGTTCGGTCCTCCGGTTGTAACATGACCAAGCTGAGCGCTGAGTTTACTCTTGAGCATGTAACGTACAGTCGGCCATGTGAACAGTAATCTTGTCTCAAATCTCACAGCTTGGATTGCTGCTGTCATAATCGGTTTGAGTTTCATGGTTTGTTTCAAATACGACAGTATTTGCAGGACTTGTGTTGAAGTGACATTCAGTATTTGTCAAGCGTTGTAAGCACACAACCGGTTTCAGTGATAACTTCACATCCAGCTTTTGAGAGTTTAAACATTCATAAGCATCAAAGTGTCCACTACTGAAATCGTCACCTGTCAATCTAAGATGTTTAAGAGGCATTGGCGGTTGTCGGAAGGTGTAAAATATTTGGCCATTTCGGTACACTTGAAAGCGACAACCGAACAATTCAGCGGCAGCCATCAACTCGCATGCAGAACCATAGGTGAAGGGCTTAAGCATTTCACTCTTCTAGTGCTCCTGTGTAGTCTAATTATCTCCTGTACCGTCATCAGTCCACACCTTGAACCTGTCCCAGTCATTCAATACATAAGACACAATGTTCCTCCGGATATCAAGAGTGAGCCTGATATGGCCGTGCAATATGTAACACAGAGAATGGAAAAGGTAGGTGCCATCTCTGGGCATGGAAAGCACTCCGGTAAGTGACAGTTCTTAGATCGATGGTGATCACCTCGATAGACATGGTAACGGGGGTACGGTTGGAATGATAAAGGAAATGGGTACCTGAACAATGTAAAGTAAGTCTAAAATACCTACAACAATAACTATAATCGTAATAAATGAATAATTAAACAGTGGGGAAGCCGTGGATTAAATAAAAAGGCTGTAGTTATTAGCAGGGAGACGTGAATCCCGTGGCGAAGCAAGGAAGGGAATGTAGAGACTGGAGCGATGGACGGCCTTATATAGGCAGGCAGCCAACAACATGAGAGGCGTTGGGATGGGGGACCCAACGCCGCCTCACACGGTGACCGAGCTGCAGGCTATGGACGTATATATGTACGTAAGTAGGATTCAGTTAGCGTTGGGAACCCGCATGCCAAATTTCTTGAAGATGGGCCCATAAGTAACAGACCGTTGAAAAGTTCAATATTGCGGCCGACGGTGGCATCATACCATCGAAATAAGTATGGACACTGGTTTCAGTTAGCGCAGGGAAGCTGCCTACCAAATTTCGTGAAGATGGGGCCATAAATAAGAAAGTTCAACATGGTGGACGTTGTCGACCGTTATGACCGTTACGTGTAGAATTTCGAAATGAAATCTGCTTAACTTTTGTAAGTAAGCTGTAAGGAGTAAGCCTGCCAAATTTCAGCCTTCTATCTACACGGGAAGTTGGAGAATTAGTGACGTTGGAAAGTTCAATATGGCGGCCGACAGTGGCATCATACCACCGAAATAAGCTACGGTAGCATAATGGTATCAGCCGCTGATTAGTACCCTAAAGGTCATGAGTTCGATCCTGCACCACTCCGTTTTGAGAAGTAAACTGCTTTTATTCTTAGTATTTTAAAATAAAAACATACATTTGATTTCGGTGTGTAACAGCCGGTGTAATTTGATACTTGTAAAGGTTATTTATTTATTTTTTTTTTATTCACTTTTCATTCTCTCAGTCGTGTTCAGGATCCTTCCCAACCATCTGACCCTGCTGTTTTCACATAAAGACGCTCTGTAGCTCTGCAGCGTACTTGTGACTGTACTCTCGTACCAATGCTTGCGAACTGAAGTGCCTGCGTGCACTTTTCGTGGCATTACACGTCTATTTTTTGAGCATGCCCGTGTCGCTCAAACACAGGAACATATGTTGGTGTACAAGTATAACAAAACAAGTGCACTTTTATATTTTACACTATAAGTGAAGAAAAAAATAAAGCAAGTTACAGTAGGCGGTTGATACGACAGCTTTTGTGGTGCTATGCTAAGAACTGCTGATTTCTGATCCGTGCTGTATAAAATCATCACATTCAAATATTAACAATTCCCACACACCCTTCCTACATTCACGACATGCGTACTTGTTGCAGTTTACACACCTTTCTGTGCTATGGTTTCTATTACACTGAATGAGCACCTGACATTGTACGTACTTCCCTATATAAATAACTTTCTGTCTTTATGTGAAAACAGCAATATCAGATGGGGGGGGTTGGGATCGTGAATGCGACTGAGAGAATGGAACTGAATTAATAAAAAAAAAAAAAAGCTAACCTTTACAATTATCATGCATTTACACTGGCTCTTACAGACTGACTGAAATCAAATTATGTTTTTATTCTAAAATAGTTCAGTACATGCAATATTATCTGAAAATGAACGACATCAGATCGGGTTTGAATACACGCTGACGCTGTTACAGAAGAAGTCGGCTTATTCAGTGCAACAATTTCAACGCATAGTACATGCAATATTACTTGAAAACGAACAGCGTCAGATTGAGCGCATATTCAAACCCGATCTGACGCTGTTCGTTTTCAAATAATATTGCATTAGTGCGATGATGTTTTTACATATATTGTCTCTTTCATTCATCTTGCGGTTTGTAATCAGTGGCCGTGTTTTTTTTTCCCCGATCTTGCCAGTTCGCACATGTTGCTGTACGGTGGTGTTTCTTTTGTACTCCAGGACATGCAGAGGACAGAATAGTACAGAGCAGTAAGTTCAGCGCTATATGCAATCAGACAGACAGACAGACAGACAGAGAGAGACACTAGATTTATAAATAGACAGGGAAGGCACTTATAATAGATATATAAAAAACAGCTAAGGGGATAGATATATAGATAGGTAGGAAGGAAAGGCACTATATGATAGGCAGACAGGGAAGCTCCTAGATAATAATACAATTACTGTTATTACTATATAGATAGACAGGGAGTTCAGGCAGGCAGAACGGCGAATGTTAAAAAAAAAAAAAAAAGAGTTTATTTGGTGTTTGGCCTTCAGGCTTCACACATTTTATAGTTGATGCCTAAATTTTGTAACCTTTATTACTAAAACATGAAAAAGTTTCTGTTTTAACATTGTGTTTACATAGATAGATACTTTATTAATCCCAAGGGGAAATTCACATAATCCAGCAGCAGTATACTGATACAAAGAAACAATATTAAATTAAATAGTAATAAAAATGCATGTAAAAGCAGACAATAACTTTGAGTAATGTTAGCATTTACTCCCCCGGGTGGAATTGAAGAGTCGCATAGTGTGGGGGAGGAACGATCTCCTCGGTCTGTCAGTGGAGCAGGACGGTGACAAAAGTCTGTCACTGAAGCTACTCCTCTGCCTGGAGATGATCCTGTTCAGTGGATGCAATGGATTCTTCATGATTGACAGGAGTTTGCTTAGTGCCCGTCGTTCTGCCACAGATGTTAAACTGTCCAACTTTACTCCTACAATACAGCCTGCCTTCTTAACAAGTTTGTCCAGGCGTGAGGCGTCTTTCATCTTTATGCTGCCACCCCAGCACACCACCATGTAGAAGAGGGCACTCGCCACAACCGTCTGGTAGTTCATCTGCAGCATCTTACTGCAGATGTTGAAGGATGCCAACCTTCTAAGAAAGTATAGTTGGCTCTGACCTTTCTTACATGGAGCATCAGTATTGTCAGTCCAGTCCAATTTGTCAACTAGCTGCACTTCCAGATATTTATAGGTCTGCACCCTCTGCACAGTCACCTCTGATGATCACAGGGTCCATGAGGGGCCTGGGCCTCCTAAAATCCACCACCAGTTCCTTGGTCCTACTGGTGTTCAGTTGTAAGTGGTTTGAGTCGCACCATTTAACAAAGTCTTGGATTAGCTTCCTATACTCCTCCTCCTGCCCACTCCTGATGCAGCCCACAATAGCAGTGTCGTCAGCGAACTTTTGCACGTGGCAGGTCTCAGTCGTATTGGAAGTCCGATGTATGTTGGCTGAACAGGACCGGAGAAAGTACAGTCCCCTCGCGCGTCCTGTGTTGCTGACCACAATGTTAGACCTGCAGTTCCCAAGATGCACATGCTGAAGTCTGTCTGTAAGATAGTCCACAATCCATGGCACCAGGTGTGAGTCTACTCCCATCTCTGTCAGCTTGTCTCTAAGGAGCAGAGGTTGGATGGTGTTGAAGGCGCTAGAGAAGTCCAAAAACATAATTCTTACAGCACTACTGCCTCTGTCCAAGTGGGAGAGGGATCAGTGTAGCATATAGATGATGGCATCCTCCGCTCCCACCTTCTCCTGGTATGTGAACTGCAGTGGGTTGAGGGCGTGGTGGACCTGTGACCTCAGGTGGTGAAATAGCAGCCACTCCATGGTCTTCATCAGATGTGACATCAGAGCAACAGGCCGGAAGTCATTCATCTTACTTGGACGTGATATCTTTGGGACTGGGGTGATACAAGATGTCTTCCAAAGCCTCGGGACTCTCCCCTGTTCCAGGCTCAGGTTGAAGATGCGCTGTAGAGGACTCCCCAGTTCCATCACACAGGCCTTCAGCAGTCGTGGCGATACTTCATCTGGACCCGCTGCTTTGCTGGCATGAAGTCTTCTCAGCTCTCTGCTCAAATGGGCTGCTGTAATTGTGGGTGGGGATGTCTCACCTATGCTGGTATCAGCAGAAGGATGGTTGGAGGATGCAGTACTCCGAGGTGAGAGTGGGTTAGGGTGATCAAACCTATTAAAGAAGTTGTTCATTTCGTTTGCTCTCTCCACGTCTGTCTCGATGGTGGCACCCCGCTTTGAGCTGCAGCCAGTGATAATCTTCATCCCATCCCACACTTCCTTCATGCTGTTGTTCTGCAACTTCTACTCCAGCTTTCATCTGTACTGCGCTTTCACCGCCCTGAGCTAGACTCGGAGTTCCTTCTGCACGCGCTTGAGCTCATGCTGATCACCGTCTTTAAAAGCCCTTTTCTTCTGGTTCAAAAGGCCTTTGATGTCACTTGTAATCCATGGCTTGTTGTTAGCATAGCAGGGTACTGTTCTTGCTGGAACTACAATGTCCATACAGCAGTTGATGTACTGTAGAAACGGAACACACATGAAATGCGTGTGTTCCAAATAATCTATTATTTCCACTCTAAAACTCCACTTCACTCTCATATAATCGAGGCATGAGCTGGGAGAAGTTTGTGCACGTTCTAAGTCAGTGGGGGGGATGGAATAGCTGGCTGCTTGCAGTTTGTTTTTATCGGCACATTTACAGGACCATAGGGGCTGGAGGAGAGGTGAAAACGGTTTTAAGAAGCGATTTAAGGTGAGACGGATCAAGATTTGTTTTCGTAGTCTCTGGTAATTCTAGTGTTGAAGAATAGAGACCTTCGTGAGCAGATTCCGATGCCCTTGTTGGTGAATCCCTGTTGAGCCCACTCCTATCTTGTCCCTTAGACCCTCGTGCCACTAGGTGGTCTTTATGTGCGGTTCCTGCTGAAGTCTCTTTTTAAAGGGCATATCCATCTTGTGGTTTTCCACCTCCTCAGATGCTCCATTACTTTTCCAGCTGACTCCGCTTGTATCTCCGTGATTTCCACACACAAGTCCCATAGTTGCAGTTCATTAGTTTCTGGTTCATCTTGCAGATTATCCACACTTGATGTGTCAGCAGACCCTTCTGTGTCAGAAATGCTGTCGGGATCAGTAAGCTCTAAATTATACCAATTTCTGCTTTGCCAGCCCAATCTAATTCTTTATCTGTATGCCACAATCTCTGACCACATATCTCACAGTTTGCCCCTTTTTTAGACAAACACAATGACTCCATCTTAACCTGTGAGTTTGCTCAACTTCAGCATCGACATCTTCTACTGGGACTGAAGAGTTTAGAGTCTCCTTCTCATCTCCAGTGTCTTCATTATCTGATGTAGTGTTAGATAAATCTCTCTCTCCATCTCTCTCACAGCTGGTGGTATGTTGATTGTCACCTTTACCATTGACTTGACGTAGTCTAGAATGGTGGGCCCTTCCAAGAGCACCTCCACGTCTGACACATTTCACAACTCCATCCTGTCCAATGACATCTGCAGGTCCCTTCCATTCTGCACAGTCCACTCTTTTGTCGTCCACTTTGTCTCCGATTTATCATTTTCAGAATTAACCTGTCTCTGGAGTGCTCTCCGTATTCGCTCTGAACACTCGGCTTCAGTAAATGCTCTTCTTGACGTGTGCAGCGCTGGAATATGTGCTCCACTGACACACTCCTAGTGGTGCCTTCTAGGGCGGGTGGTCTGTCCACGAGAACACAAGGAAGATTTGGATTTCAGCCAAACACTGGCTGATATGAGCTGTACCCATAAATATTGTGCATGGTATTCTCTACCATTAGTGCCCCGTGGCAGTAATCTGGCACTAACCAGTCACATCCAGTATTCTTTATCACTTAATTTCTGTGAGTGTCTGATTGTGTCTCTCAGGTAATCCATTACCCCAGGGACTGTATGCAGCGGTGGTCTTTGTTTCAATGTTAAAATTCTCTGCCATCTCTCTGATTCTCCACCATTATCACTAAGTAGTTTCAGAGGAGCTCCATGTACTCTTATCTGAGAACAAAGGAATGAATTGTCTCATAATTTCTGATGGTCTCTTTGTCTTTACAACACTTCCTGCACTGAAATGTGTTAATGATGTGAAGACCCCATCCTCCTGTTTGACGTTCATGTCAGTCTATAGCCAACGAAGCCCTAAATATGACTATGTCTTTAATAGACCTGCCATTGCTGTGTCCACACATGATAGTTCAGTGTACAACCCCAATTCCACTGAAGTTGGGATGTTGTGTAAAACATAAATAAAAACAGAATACAATGATTTGCAAATCCTTTTCCACCTATATTCAATTGAATACAGTACAAAGACAAGATATCGAATGTTCAAACTTATAAACTTTATTGTTGTTTTACAAATCTTCACTCATTTTGAATTTGATGCCTGTAACGCGTTCCAAAAAAGCTGGGACATGGGCACGTTGACCACTGTGTTATACCTCCTTTCCTTTTAATAAGTGTTTGGGAACTGAGGACACTAATTGTTGAAGCTATAGAGGTGTAATTCTTTCCCATTCTTGCTCAATAGTCCGGGGTCTCGATTGTCGTATTTTGCGCCTTATAATGTGCCACACATTTCTATTGGGAGACAGGTGTGGACTGCAGGCAGGCCAGTCTCGTACCCACACTCTTGTACTACGAAGCCACACTGTTGTAACACATGCAGAATGTGGCTTCGCATTGTCCTGCTGAAATAAGCAGGGATGTCCATGAAAAAGACGTCGTTTGGATGGCAGCATATGTTGCTCCAAAACCTGTATGTACCTTTCAGCATTAATGGTGCCATCACAGATGTGCAAGTTACCCATGCCATGGGCAATAATACACCCCCATACCATCACAGATGCTGGCTTTTGAACTTTGCGCTGATAACAATCCAGATGATCCTTTTCCTCTTTGTCCCGGAGGACACGACGTCCATGATTTCCAAATACAATTTGAAATGTGGACTCGTCAGACCAAAGCACACTTTTCCACTTTGCGTCAATCCATCTCAGATGAGCTCAGGCCCAGAGAGGCTGGCGGCGTTTCTGGGTGATTTTGATATAGAGCTTTCGCTTTGCATGGTAGAGTTTTAACTTGCACTTGTAGATGTAGCGATGAACTGTGTTAGCTGACAATGGTTTTCTGAAGTATTCCTGAGCCCACGTGGTAATATCCTTTACAGAATGATGTCAGTTTTTAATGCAGTGCCGCCTGAGGGATCGAAGGTCACGGGCATCCAGTGTTGGTATTCGGTCTTGCCGTTTTCGAGCAAAGATTTCTTCAGATTCTCTGAATCTTTTGATGATATTATGGATGGTAGATCATGAAATCTCTAGATTCCTTGCAATTGTACGTTGAGAAACGTTGTTCTTAAACTGCTGGACTATTTGCCCATGCAGTTGTTCACAAAGTGGTGAACCTCGCCCCATCCTTGCTTGTGAATGACTGAGCCTTTTGGGGATGCTCCTTGTATACCCAATCATGACAAACACCTGTTTCCAATGAACAGGTGTTTCTGAACATTCCTCAGCTTCCCCAGTCTTTTGCTGCCCCGTCCCAGTTTTTTGGAATCTGTTGCAGACATCAAATTCAAAATGAGTGAAGATTTGCAAAACAACAATAAAGTTTATCAGTTTGAACATTCGATATCTTGTCTTCACAGTGTATTCAATTCAATATAGGTTGAAAAGTGTTTGTAAATCATTGTATTCTGTTTTTATTTGTTTTACACAACATCACAACTTCATTGGATTTGGGGTTGTAGATAAAGTGTTGTCATATCTACATGGTGGGACTGAAATGTATGCAAATCCCCTTTAATGAAGGTCTGCAGTGCACTTTGATCACATCTGAATTGTTTGATTTGGAATTTTAAACTGTGAGGCAGAGGAGGAAATCAATAAAAATGTGTCTTTGACCCAAACCTTATGGAGGGCACTGTGACCCTGAAGTGTGCTCATTATTTTTACTGACTTTATGAAGTTAATTCTACACTTTTATGTTCACAGGTCTTTCCCATTTCACTTAGTCATACTCTGAGGTGTCTAATGGCCTCCAGCTCAGGGCTGTCCATGTGAGAAGTGAATCTGAGAAGAGAAGGGCAGACACTTAAAGAGAGAGAAGAGTTTCCCACAGAGCATGTCCTCTGCCAAAGAAGACGGCGTGGATGAAAGAACGGCGGACATTAAAGAAGAAGACTGTGAGCGGCTCACACCAGAGGATGTGTGTGTGAAGCTGGAGGATCACGAAGAAAGAATTTCAGTTTTTAAAGAGGAGGAAGAGTGCAAGGGGGTGACTGTTACCATTAAAGCTGAAGATTTGAATGATTTCTCTGGTGGTCTTGAACTTGAAAAGCATGAAACTGAGGATATTTACAAGCAAGAGGCCTGTGAAGAATCTCCATCCAGTTTACAGCCCTGGTCCACTAATACGGGACGACTGGCTACACAGGAGAATTCTGCAGAGCTGAAATCAGAGTTATCAGAGTCTGAAGAGAAAATCACAGAGGGAAATGGGAGAGAAGGAGAAGAGTCACCTGGGAGTGTTGGAATAAGTGAGTAATGTGATTAAATATAAAAGAAAGAGAGCATTTATAAATTCTAATGGTGGGTTCTTTGATGTTTTTAGTAGATTGAAATGAAAGTGGGGAACACAGTTAGTTGAACTTGGATAAAGACCACCTGCTCGGGTGTGTGATATCAAGTAATAGGTTACCTAATAAATGATAAATTAGAAAAACTGTGAATAAGGAAAAATCTAAAGTGTAGCTTTGACTGAAGCTGTGACGTATGTTAGGCCAACAGTGCATGGGTCATATTTTCTTAAAGAGATGTATATTTCTTAAATTGTGTGGCAGTAAAGGCCGAAATGTCTATAAAAAGAGATAAATAAGTCAGAATGAAATCCTCGCCCCTGTTCACTAAATAAGCGTGAATTTGCTCAAGCCAGTGCGCACCTAATATGTGCCTCCTCTTTCTAATGGTAATCTTGTGCACTTTGACGTTAACAGTGACAAGAGCTACCTGTACAAGCCATGATGACATTCAGGGGGTCTCAGGGTCTTCTTTCAGCATCTTGTGTTCTGCTCTCAGCCTGAACTTGCTGGGTTGACATGGCCTGGACAAGTTGGCTGTGGTGTGAAATCTTCACTTGGAGATGATCTTGGGCCCTTCCGTCTCCCACAGTCACATCGGGTCAATTCGGAGTCACCACTCCACTTCACCTGCATGTTTTTGGGGATGAGGAGAAGAACCAATATAACCAAAAATGCCATTCAGAGCCATAGTGTAGAACAACTGTGGGCAGGATTTGACCCCAGGACACCTGAACAATAAAGCAGCTGTGCTAAACACTGTGCCCCCCTAACACACTTATTTTTAATTCAGATTAGGTTCTAGAGGATGTAAATATAATCAAATACATTATAATTAAGAAGAGAGAATCCAAATTCAGACCCATTATTGGGTTAGCAAGGCTCTGATCGGAGTCTTTAGGGCTGATATTGTTCACCCATTCCATTAGGATCTGCTGATATCAATAATAGGATCCATCCATTCTCCAATCCGCTCCATCCTAACTATAGGGTTATAGGGGTTCTACTGGAGCCAATCCCAGCCAACACGGGGCGCAAGGCAGGAATTAAACCCCGGGCGCCAGCCCACCACAGGACACCACACACTAGGGACAATTTAAAATCGCCAGTGCACCCAACCTGCCTGACTTTGGACTGTGGGAGGAAACCGGAGCACCCGGAGGAAACCCACACAGACACGGGGAGAACATGCAAACTCCACGCAGGGAGGACCCGGGAAGCGAACCCTTAAGGGTCTCCTAACTGCGAGGCAGCAGCTCTACCCACTGTGCCACCCTACCGCCCTATAATAATAATTTTTCTTTTTTTTTTTTAATAATAAATGTATTTTTAGCCATGTATAAACTTCACATTTCATAATAAAAGTGCTACTGCATACACAAAGCGCATTTACCCATAATGCACATATAATGGATCAAAAACAAGCTGAACAAAACTAAAGGCATGTCTTAGTCATACTCCACATTTCTAATCAAATAAAATGTTTAATTAGAAATTTGTAGTCGTCGACTACGCCAAGAAGAAAATGAGACAGTCTTGGTGAACGCTTCAGGTTCTTATCTAAGAATATAATCATCTCTGCATGTTTTGAGGACAGTCTGGTCCTCCTGTCATCCACGACGTGTGCTGCTGTACTGTACAGACCCTTGCTGTCCCCACTCGTACACAGAGAGAAAGATTCACCTCTGATGCTGCTGACTCAAATATCGTTTTTATCTTTATTGACAATTTCTTCCTGCATTCTGCAGTTCTTTTTTTTTTTATTAATTTTATTACAATCCATTCAAAGCAATCAAGATTTTACAAAAAGAAAAATTGAGTTAAGAACAGATCGATCCCCACCCCTGAGAGGGAAAGCCAAATAACGTTAAATTTAAGACTTGTAAACATACCTAAATTAATAAATTCTCTGTGCTTTATGAACTTATTTTAAAATATTACTGATTAGATCCTGCCATGTTCTGAAAAAGGTCTGTACAGATCCTCTAACTGAGTATTTGATTTTTTCCAATTTCAAATAATATAACACATCGGTTTCCCACTGACTTAAAAGAGGAGAGTTTGGGTTCTTCCAGTTTATCAGAATAAGTCTGTAAGCCAACAGTGTAGTGAATGCAATCACAATTTGTTTGTCTTTCTCCACTTTAAACCCATCTGGAAGAACCTCAAACACAGCTGTTAATGGGTTAGGAGGGATTGTGAGTCCAAGGCTGTCTGAGAGGTAATTAAAAATGTTTGTCCAGAATCATGTTAGTTTGGTGCGGGCCCAGAACATGTGACCCAGTGAGGCTGGGACTTGATTGCAACGTTCGCAGGTTGGATCATGTCCTAGAAACATTTTGGAGAGTTTTAGTCGAGCATTCTGCAGTTCTGTTGGCGGGGAGTTTCTTTGGATCTCTCGGCTGTCGTCTTTCACTCCGAGTGCGTCTGTGTGGTCGAGACACCGGCACTAAGCAGTTTATGTGTTTGAAATTTGCAATCATCTGTGAAATACGTGTCCGTGTACCATTGTTTAATTTAGAGAAAAATCATTATGATAATAATGTCTGTTACGGAATTCATAACTGTATAGTGACTATTCACACTCAATGCTTATTATGCTTAATTAAGTAAGAGGGCTGATTACAATTTCTAACCAATCAACGTCCACTTGATAACGAATTATATTAATGTACCAGCTCGATAAAACTGTATCCCTTTCCTCCCATCTATCTACACATTCACTGAAAGGCTAATCAAAGGGATTTTAGTCAAAATATCGAATGCCTGGTTAATTTAATTATACAAATAAATCAGTCAACAAACACTCGCTGGCAGATAGAATCGTGGATCTAAATGATCTAGAAGGTGACATTTCCCAGAACTGAACGTGCCTGGTTGTCCAGGCTAATGAATTCCACTGTTTTTGCTGTCACAGTAAGTCTTTGGCGTTCTTGCTCTCCGTATTATAAGGTTGAGTTTTCTAAGTGCTGCCATTATTGGAGGCCGAGTGAGAGTAGGTGACTGAGCTACACTAAGCTTGCTGGTCATTTCAGCCTTTGAACAGCCTGTTCTTCACACCAGTACTTGTGTTGACTTCTCAGATGCTGAATAAGGTTTGTATTGTTGAAAATGTTAGCAGAGAATTCTCCATGACTGGCTTCTTTTTACACATATACCTGTATTACAAATTTGTAATCTCTTGTTGGAAGGCAATAAAACTATTGTACTGGTGAGGAAGTGTTTCTATATTTTGATTATGTTAGAACTTTGTCTTGTATTCAATATCAGATGTCTAGATCAACTAATTTGCTGATCATCAGTCACATCATTAGGAGTGAAAATTGGCTGATTTTGATTTGTGATTGATTGATCAGATCAGGCCTGTCTTTCACATGTGAGAAAAAGGTGGCGAAATTGAACAGACGGCACCAGAACATGTAAAGGCCACACAGAGTGGCCAGACCATAAATGGCACCTCAGTGTGAGGAAGGATCTCCAACCAGTGTGCCATCACTTTACTTGTACTGTTTAATTTATTTTTAAAGGAGGGTAGTGCTTAGCAATTTGGACATCAAACCCTGAAGTGGCAGGTTCAAATTTAGGTATTGACATCATGTGACCTTGAGCAAGTCACGTGACCTGTCTTTGCTCCAGTTGGAAGAACAAGAGAAATGTAACCAATTGTGTCTCAAATGTTGTAAGTCGCCTTCGATAAATCTGTCAGGAAAATAAAAAATATAATAATATTTAAAATGTTTGTGTTATTTCAGATTTACAGAAGAATGGCAGCTTCTCTCCGCCTTCATTTGGTCAGCCTTCCCTTCAATACAAAGAGAAAGGTATGAAGAAATCGGCAAGAGGATCAGAGAACCAGAGAACAGCCTTTCTTCAGTGCAGTTCTCTCCCTGCTACTGGAGTAACACAGACAGAAGCCATCAAAACTGACCAACACCAAGTGGAGGAAGAAATCCAAATTCACACTGGTAAAAAATGTTTGGAATGTGGCAAACTTTTCACACACAAAGGTGATCTTAATGAGCATATGAAGATTCACACTGGAGAAAAAACATATTGCTGTTCAGAATGTGGTAAGTCTTTCTCATGTAAAGGGAATCTTCAGAGGCACAGAAGAATCCACACAGGAGAAATACCTCATTATTGTCCAGAATGTGGTAAGTCCTTCTTAAGAAAAAGCAGTGTTCAGAACCACAGAAGATGCCACACAGGAGTAAAACCTCATTGCTGTCCAGAATGTGGTAAATCGTTCTCATGGAGAAGTGAACTTCATTGGCACAAATATATTCACATGGGAGAAAAACCTAATTGCTGTTCAGAATGTGGTAAATCCTTCTTAAGGAAAGGCAGTCTTCAGAACCACAGAAAAAGCCACACAGGAGAAAAAAGTAATTGTCCAGATTGTGGCAAGTCTTTTTCAAGGAAAAGCAATTTTCAGAGACACAGAAGAATACACACTGGAGAAAAACCTCATTGCTGTCCAGAATGTGGTAAGTTGTTCTCAAGCAGAAGCAGTCTTCAGAAACACAGAAGAATCCACACAGGAGAAAAGCCTCACTCTGAAGTAGCGGCCCTGAAGCACCACAAGCTGGTTGATCCTGATAGAAATCTGAAGGAGAAACTCTGTGTGAAACATAAAAGTCTGGAGATGTTTTGTAAAACTAATGAGATGTGTATCTGCATGATGTGTGGAATGACTGAACCTGATGGTCATGAAAAGGTTGAGCAGAAGATGGAACGAGAAGGAAAACAGGTGAGTGGAGTTTAGTGTTTAATGGAAACTAAATAAACAGGAGTTAAGTGATACGTAAATGTAGTTTGTCAGAGAAATCTATTTCTTAATGTTGAGGAGTCTCAGTTTGCTTGTATAGGACAGCAGGGAGCTGGAGCCTGTCCTAGAGAGACTGGGTGAAAGACGTGAAAGAGTCCAGGATGAGATGCACAGTGTGATCCGTGGACAGTCGAGTGAGCTCTGTGCTCTCATTAAACTGAGCGGAGGTTCATTGTGTTCTGATCACTTATGTCAGGAGTACCTCAGGCCTCTCTAAGAGACATGTTACACTCACATGTCAGTTAATATTGATATCTGGGATTATATCTAAAATTCTTACAATACGTCTTAAGTGGCTTTATAGTATAGATGGCATTTTTCAGTTTGCAGTTTTTTGTATTGTCCTCATTGCTGCAGGCTCAGTTCACTGGAGACAAGCTGATAAACTTTACAAAATACAACATTTACACACATAAAAGTAAAGATTAGCCTAATAACCCTTAAACTGAGTAACAAGATCATAGCCCTATTATGTTTCCAATAGAACATCAGACGTATTGGACTAAAACCTTGCAGGTTAAGAAAGAAACAGAATAGATTAAAATGCTGCAGACAAGATTTCCGACAGGGCTTAATCTGTACTAATAAAAGGCAAAGTCCTCACTGACTCACTCACTCACTCACTCACTCACTGACTCACTAATTCTCCAACTTCCCATGTAGGTAGAAAGCTGAAATTTGGCAGGCTTATTCCTTACAGCTTACTTACAAAAGTTAAGCAGGTTTCATTTCGATATTCTACACGTAACGGTCGACAACGTCCACCATGTTGAATTTTCTTATTTATGGCCCCATCTTCACGAAATTTGGTAGGCGGCTTCCCTGCGTTAACCAAAACCAATGTACGTACTTATTTCGGTGGTATGACACCACTGTCAGCCGCCATATTGAACTTTTCAACAGTCTTTGTTACTTATGGGCCCATGTTCAAGAAATTTGGTACACGGGTTCCCAACGCTAACTGAATCCTACTTACGTACATATATACGTCCATAGCCTGCAGCTCGGTCACCGTGTGAGGTGGCGTTGGGTCCCCCATCCCAACGCCTCCCACGTTGTTGGCTGGCTGCCTGCCTATATAAGGCTGTCCATCGCTCCAGTCTCTACATTCCCTTCCTTGCTTCGCCACGGAATTCACGTCTCCCTGCTGATAACTACAGCCTTTTTGTTTAATTCACGGCTTCTCCGCTGTTTTATTGTTCCTTTTTTACGATTATAGTTATTGTGTAGGTATTTTAGACTTACTTAACATTGTTCAGGTACCCATTTCCTTTATCGTTTCAACCGTACCCCCATTAACATGTCTATTGAGGTGATCACCATCCATCTAAGAACTAACATTTACCGAGATGTTTCCATGCCCGGAGATGGCACCTACCTTTTCCATTCTCTTTGTTACATATTGCACGGCCATATCAGGGTCACTCTTGATGTCCGGAGGAACATTGTGTCTTATGTATTGAATGACTGGGACAGGTTCAAGGTGTGGACTGATGACGGTACAGGAGATAATTAGACTACACATGAGCACTAGAAGAGTGAAGCCCTTCACCTATGGATCTGCATGTGAGTTGATGGCTGCCGCTGAATTGTTCGTAGTAGTGTAGTGAAATGGCCAAATATTTTACACCTTTGGACAACCGCCAATGCCTCTTAAACATCTTAGATTCACAGGTGACGATTTCAGTAGTGGACACTTTGATGTTTATGAATGTTTAAACTCTCAAAAGCTGGATGTGAAGTTATCACTGAAACCGGTTGTATGCTTACAACGCTTGACAGACGCCGAATGTCACTTCAACACAAGTCCTACAAATACTGTCGTAATTGAAACAAACCATGAAACTCAAACCGATTATGACAGCAGCAATCCAAGCTGTGAGATTTGAAACAAGATTACTGTTCACATGGCCAACTGTACGTTACATGCTCAAGAGTAAGCTCAGCGCACAGCTTGGTCAGATTACAACCGGAGGGCCGAACTCACAATGTGGTATATAAAGAAATCCTTCACAAATAATTATTGGCATATTTTCCCTCAGTTTAATTTTCTTCTTAATAAAAATTTTAATGCAGTACTTTCTTTGCCGCTGCGAAGCGCGGGTATTTTGCTATATATATATATATATATATATATATATCTCTCTCTATATATATATATATATATATATATATATATATATATATATATCTATCTCTAGCTATCTCTAGCTATCTCTAGCTATCTCTAGCTATCTCTAGCTATCTCTATCTATCTCTAGCTATCTCTAGCTATCTCTAGCTATCTCTAGCTATCTCTAGCTATCTCTAGCTATATATATATATATATATATATATATATATATATATATATATATCTATCTCTCTATCTATACTAATAAAAGGCAAAGCCCTCACTCACTGACTCATCACTAATTCTCCAACTTCCCGTGTGGGTGGAGGGCTGAAATTTGGCAGGTTCATTCCTTACATCTTCCTTACAAAAGTTGGACAGGTTTTATATCGAAATTCTACACGTAATGGTCATAACTGGAAGCTGTTTTTCTCCATTTACTGTAATGGAGATGATCTTGAACGCCGTGGGGGCGGAGTTTCGACATCATCACGCCTTCCACGTAATCACGCAGTACATAAAAACCAGGAAGACATGCATTATATAATTCAGAAGGCAGTGAAACAATAAGAAGCGGCAGTGACATATACAACCATATTCATGATTTCTGCTACTTCGGAAACAAAGCACGATGTAAACCTACACTTTAAATTAAGTTCATAGACAGGCTGCAATCCAATAGCAAACTCCCACTAAATATTCACGGGCGAAGGACTGTGCTTATGGAGAGGAAGATGAGATGGTCAGGGTGGTGTTTGACACAAACTCAGCGAAACTGCGAGAGAAAGTTTTAAGTGCCAGGACTAAGGTAACATTAAATACAGCCATGGACATAGCACGAGATGGCACCAGCACAGCTGGGAACCTTCGATGCATGTACACCGAAGGCTCACGTGAACTGACGCAGTGCACAGATAAAAGCAACAGTTCCAAAGAGCTGAACAAAACCGATTACACAATTGAAAAGGCAGCAAAAATATGATGATACAAGCATATTCATAAATCCAGCTACTGCGGAAACAAAGCACACGTGGGAAAAGTCAATGTCCCGCTAAAGGAAGACAGTGTAAAAAACCCGTGCATGCAGTGTGTCAGGTCTCAGATAAAGAAGAAGACGAGCTGTTTATTGATGCAGTAAGAAACGAATCGATGAATGAAACCTGTCATCTTTACAACGATTGACAAACACGGAATGTAACTTGAACACAACACATCCTACAAATACGAACCTGATTGAAAGAAATAATGATAATCAAATCCTTGATGACAGCAACACTCAGTAACACTCACAAAACAAATACTGTATATTGACAGTCATGTTACGTTATTTTTAAAATGTTCCCTTTTCTTTTCTAGCTTTTTAACACACTACTTCTCCGCATGATACGCTGGTATATATATATGTATATATATATCCCGATCTACATACTCGAATAATGGATACTTTATTCGCCATCAATGATTGTTTTGGTAAAGCCATACTCAGTGTATTCATTAGATGAACGGTAAAAAGTAAGAGCGAGGGAGGATGACTTATTGAGGCATGCAGGCTGTAGTGCGTCAACTCTATCTGAATTGCGATCACATTTGAAAAATATATCTTTTCAAGTTCTATTTAGTCCATATGTGTCAAACTCAAGGGCAGGGCCACATCCGCCCGGCGTAATTATATCCGCCCGAGATCATTTTATATACTGTATTATTGTTATTAATGGCCCGGTATATGAAGCGCTGGTAACACAATAAACTACAGATCCCATAATGCAGCGCTTCAGCTGCCTTGCCAACACTTACCGCGTTAGTCAAGTCTAGCTTATGATGCTGCAAGTTATTGCGAAGCTAGCTCACACGATGCTGAAGAGAAAAGTTGATTCTGAAAATAGAGCCTTTAAAAACCGATGGGAGGCTGAGTATATGTTTACTGAACCCGTGTGTCTCATTTGTGGAGCTAATGTGGCTGTAATTACAGAATTTAATCTAAGACGGCACTATGAGACAAAACATCAGGGTAACCTGAATGCAATGCAGAAGATACAGAAAGCAGAAGAATTAAATAAGAATCTGACACTTCAGCGGACGTTTTACCCGTGCACAATCACAAAGTGATTTCAAGTGAAGCTGCTTTTATGGGAGACACAAATGCACCAGTGCAACCCCCTGTTGCCAAGTAATGTTAAACCAAGTCGTCACTACGGTGTTCCCAAATCGCACTTTGCTGATAAACTGAGCGCGCACTGAGTTTGCACGGCGCTTTGGTGACTTTGAAGAACAAAAAGTCCGTCTACATGCGGCTCGAACCTTGTGCATGTTTGGTAGCACATATCTGTGTGAGATGCTCTTCTCAGTGATAAAGACTAACAAAACAGCACACAGGAGTCGCCTCACTGATGAGCACCTGCAATCCATCCTGAGAATCTCCACAACACAGAACCTCACACCAAACAGAAACGAACCTGTGCCAAAAAAGATGCCAGGCGTCCAGCTCTAAAATGACATATGAGCAGAGACAACTGAATGATTTGATTTGTTATTGCTGAAAGGAACACATTTTATTTATATTTCCAGGTTTTGTTATGCAGCATGTTCATATTTGAATTTGTATAATTTTGACAGGATATATTTTTATGGAGAGCAAAATCTTTTGGGATATTTAAAATCTAAGTTTATTTTTATATAAAATTACATAAGAGTAAAGAAATTTGAATGTTTGTTCTTTTAACGCTTACTTTATTTCTAACTTGTATAATTTAGACAGGATATATTTTTATGGAGAGCAAAATATTATAAGTTGTTTAAGGTTTGAGTTGATTTATTCAGGAATAATATTTCTGTCTGTTTTTACCATTCCTACCAAAGATATTTCTGTCGACTAAATAAAAATTCCTTCTATTTAAAATTTAAATAGAACTTGAACAAATACATAGTTCATAATATCCACGAGACTTGCACGTAAGAGCGGAGTTATCCGTTTTAACAAGCAGCGTATTGCACTGATCTGAAATAGCTTTGTGTGTATATATGTAGATATGTATGTATATATATATATGTGTGTGTGTGTATGTATGTATATATATATATATGTATATATATATATATATATATATATATATATATATATATATATATATATATATATATATATATATATATATATATATATATATATATATATATATATATATATATATATGACAACAACACTCATCACTCACAACAGTGACAAAACAATTACATTGACAATCATGTTACTTTATTTTCAAAATGTTTCCTTTTCTTTTCATTGCTTCTTTAACACACTACTTCTCAAGTAAGCCTGGTATTTTACTAGTATATATATATATATATATATATATATATATATATATATATATATATGACAGCAACACTCATAACAGTGACAAAACAATTACATTGACAATCATGTTACGTTATTTTTAAAATGTTTCCTTTTCTTTTTCATAACTTTAACACACTACTTCTCCGCTGCGAAGCGCGGGTATTTTGCTAGTGAGAAATATAAAGTCTTAATAAAATAATATTCTTGAGACAATGAGTGGAGCTAGAATCAAATTGATTAATTCTTGGGCTAGTGAACCAGTGTTTGCCAGCTTGGCTGGCAGTCCCCTACCCTAATGCCTAACCCTTCAACTGAGTAACATGAAAAGATCAAACTGGGCACTTCCATTAATATCATCATCGAGACAAGGCCAGCTAACAAAAGAGGAGAGGAAATCGGAAACAACTGTCAGCATATCTGGAGGAAATAAACCTCTGTAGGTTCAGCGGCCATTTTGAACTGAGAGAAGTCGGACACGTCTGAAGACCTCAGCCTACTTGCCACCTACCTCCTGATGGTCGTTCTGCCATACACGTCTGTGCTGGGCAGGCTAATCATTCCTTTAACTCTTCAATTCCAAGGCTCCTGATAACCTCAGGTGTCCCAGTCATGGGCTACTAAACAGCTTGGCAGTGGAGAAGGGGAACAGCAGAATACTGAAATGAGAAAAGAAACAGAATATTGGGTGATTGGCAAGAGTTCATGATGGTTATCTTATTTACACTTTTATACAAATGACTAACAAACAGACGTAATAAGCACAGCTAACAGTCAGCTCTACTAGCTATGCCAGGCTAAAGTGGCTACTCATAAGCCTGAGAATGAATGGGCATCATTATATATGATCCGGCAGATCAGATCACAGCTTTGAGACCCTACAGTGTAAATTTCGACCTCCCTTTGTTGTTTTATTAATCATTGGACTCTTTAGAAGACTGAAATCATGAGATCTTAATGTGCGCTTGGTGTGATTGTGCAGATTAGTTCAGATAAGTAAGTGGGCGTCAGCCATTTAAAGCTGGATATGCCTGTTTGACACTCCTGTCTGTATTTGGTGGTCTGTTGCCCACTCCTAATGTCAGGCCTGTACCCTTGATGCTCTCTGGTTAAATCTCGGTTCTTGGCCATTTCTGTTCTTAACCTTAGTCAGGTTTGATTTTCTGCCATTCATTTTGTTTTCTTTTTGATGACCTTGCGTATTCAGATCTCCTATTTAAAATGTACTGCTGATTTGATTTTGATTAATCCCCTGTAGACAAGACTTTTTAAAGTTACTTTTTAAAATTCTATTATTATCACGGCCTACTAAATGGACTGTTAAGACTTTAAACTCACACTGCTGTTATTTTTGTTCACTTTCACTCTTATTCGATGTTTTCACTCTTTTATAACTCACTCTTATTATTATAATCTTTTAATTTATTAGTCTTCTGTTTTTGGTTTCCAGTTCTCTAGTTTAATTCTATATTTGTTTTTTGTATTAGTATATTTTTTTACTTTATTGATCAATATCCACCTCCACTTATCCCTTATTCTTTTTAATATCACTGCCTGTTTCTGATTATAAGTTTGTAAACCTCGACTTCTTAAGCTCCTTGTTAAAAGTCCACGACTGACCTCCTTGTTTGCCTTCTAATAACATCAGTGGATCCCATACCAGGGGTGCAGCTGCCATCTGCTGTTAAAATCCCCCTGATGCCCCTTAACCCTGTGCCCCTCCTTCTTAAACCCAATCTGAGCCGCATGTTAAACTCTCTGATCTCTCCAGTCCTCCCAGTAGTGTGTTGTGTCACAGACAGCACTTCTGATAAGACCACCGGGTGTCTTCTACTCCTGATCTTAGCTCCTCCATTTTCACTCTTTTCTTACACAATTGCCAGCCTGCTCTCACTTTTGTCACTTACTGTGACGTTGACAATGACCATTGGATCTGCGCCTCTCTGTAAAATAGCCAAGCCACATGCCCTCCAAGCCATAAAGCAGCCCACTGTGTGCGACTCGTTTGCTCTTCTTCATGTTTGAACTCTGAGTTAGTTAACTTTCACTTGTGTTATTATTTATTTCTCTGATCTTCAGTTATAATGTTTCTTTAAGTATTTCTATTAGTGACTCCTTTGATTTCTTGTCAGATTTCTCTGAGCTCATTAAACTCCTCTTCAGATTTCACTTTTTACTGAACTCCTCAGACTCGCTCGTGTCTTCTCTGCCTCAGTTATCTCACTTGACTCCATAAAATGACCAAACACTTGACAAAGTTCTCACAAGTCTCAACTCCACAATGGCCTTGTTGGTCCTACAATTGCAGTCCTTAGCCATCCGAGGTCTCCTGGGTTTGCAGGTTTCTTCAGATTTTATGTGTGAAGCTCTGATATCCTGGTTGTCGATGTGATGTCCTCTAAATCTCAAGTACTGACTCGTACACCAGTGAGCCTTCAGACTGTCTCCTTTATTTATAGCTCTCTTCAAGCCAGACTCCATCTTGAATTGAAGTGTTAAATTAAACCTTTATTTGAATGTTTGTGTGATATTCATATTTGTTTCATTAAATCTCCGAGTGTCACCTACTGTGTCAAAATGAAGACAAATGTGACAGAAACAGTAAGTTGTGTCTCTGAATGTGAAACAAATGTGTTGCACAAATTTAATCACTCAAAACGACACCACAAGCTGAGAAAGTGGAAGTGAATTCTGATTAGACCCTCATGTGTCCTCTTGTGTGTCCAAACAGAAACAGCTGGGGGCAACACTGAGTGAAATTAGGAGAAGACTTGAAGAGAAAGAGAAGAAACTGAAGGAGACGACGAGGACAGTGGAGGAGATGAAGGTGAGTGGAATTAAGATGACACTTCATATCAAAGTGAGGGGAAAAACTAAAAGGGTTGTGAGAGTTTATGGTGATGACGTGCGAGGACAGGGAGATGGAGAAGGAGAGAAGATGGTTTATTTTGTCCTTCATGGTGTTTCACTGCTGACAGCATTTCTTGTTTTAGTCATTAGGAATTCAGACCACAAGACCCTCATGTCCTCGGGTTTCTCATTCCTCCAGTAAAGGTGACTTCACTCCCCCTAACAATAACTCATAATGAAGGTTGGCACTGATGTTCTGAGTTGGATCAGTCGACACAACATTCCCTAATGGACTTTCTCTGTTCATTCTGATATGTCGCAGCTTTACTGGACTCCATAAGTGAAGGTGTTAGGCTGCTGGTCTGAGTCCCAATAACGCGCCCCTCCACCTGTTTACATGCTGATCTGCTGAAACGGCCCGATTGCTGCCATTCACCTTCCTAAACTAATATAAGGACAGGCCAGTTTCGGCCCATGAAGAGTCCTGCTGTACATTCATCTATTGATCTCATCAGCTCTAAACAGTCAAATGAAAATATACAGTATGTGTCAAAAAGGCAGTTATAAGGCAGTTTCAGAAAAGAAGGAAAAAATAAACACAAAGACACAAAGATGAAAATGACAATGACATTCAACACACAATAACCGCCATACACGTGAACAAAAATATACAGAGTGAAATACACACCTCGAGCCCTTCTGAAGTTCATACAATACTCCAGAGTTCAAGTTGTCTGATTATAATGTGGACATGAATTGTAGAAGATGGCCAATGAAATAATCTCCATCCATCCTCTTCCGCTTATCCGAGGTCGGGTCGCGGGGCAGCAGCTTAAGCAGAGAGGCCCAGACTTCCCTCTCCCCGGCCACTTCTTCCAGCTCTTCCGGGAGAATCCCAAGGCGTTCCCAGGCCAGCCGGGAGACATAGTCCCTCCAGCGTGTCCTGGGTCTTCCCCGGGGCCTCCTCCCGGTTGGACGTGCCCGGAACACCTCACCAGGGAGGCGTCCAGGAGGCATCCTGATCAGATGCCCGAGCCACCTCATCTGACTCCTCTCGATGCGGAGGAGCAGCAGCTCTACTCTGAGCCCCTCCCGGATGACTGAGCTTCTCACCCTATCTTTAAGGGAAAGCCCAGACACCCTGCGGAGGAAACTCATTTCAGCCGCTTGTATTCGCGATCTCGTTCTTTCGGGTCACTACCCATAGCTCATGACCATAGGTGAGGGTAGGAGCGTAGATCGACTGGTAAATTGAGAGCTTTGCCTTACGGCTCAGCTCCTTTTTCACCACGACAGACCGATGCAGAGCCCGCATCACTGCGGATGCCGCACCGATCTGCCTGTCGATCTCGCGCTCCATTCTTCCCTTACTCGTGATCAAGACCCCGAGATACTTGAACTCCTCCACTTGGGGCAGGATCTCTCCCCAACCCTGAGAGGGCACTCCACTCTTTTCCGGCTGAGGACCATGCTCTCGGATTTGGAGGTGCTGATTCTCATCCCAGCCGCTTCACACTCAGCTGCGAACCGATCCAGAGAGAGCTGAAGATCACGGCCTGATGAAGAAAACAGGATAACATCATCTGCAAAAAGCAGTGACCCAATCCTGAGTCCACCAAACCGGACCCCTTCAACACCCTGGCTGCGCTTTCTGAAATTCTGTCCATAAAAGTTATGAACAGAATTGGTGACAAAGGGCAGCCCTGGCGGAGTCCAACTCTCACTGTAAACGGGCTCGACTTACTGCCGGCAATGCGGACCAAGCTCTGACACCGGTTGTACAGAGACCGAACAGCTCTTATCAGGGGGTCCGGTACCCCATACTCCCAATCACGCCCTTCCAGGTCTCACTGTCATTGCCCACGTGAGCATTGAAGTCTCCCAGCAAAACGAGGGAATCCCCAGAAGGTATGCCCTTCTAGCAACCCCTCCAGAGACTCCAAAAAGGGTGGATACTCCAAACTGCTGTAATTTGCCCCATTAGGATTTCCATTGTGGATTTTTTTGTGACATGGACACATATTTGACTGGCACACTGTCCAGAGTTGCTACCTATTTCATGCCCAGTTCTTCTAGGATCCATTTATAAGAATGTTCTCATCGGCAGAGCAAGAACTCTTCTCGCACACACACACACACTTCTGGGCCTGGACAGACTAAACCTTTACAATCTGATTTATTTAGGACAGACTTCCATTTTACACCCAGTGCCATCTGGTGTGGTAAAACAGCAACCACATCAGAACTGGACAACTGGGGTGAGTCCTTCTGTTCAAAGAAATTGGGTGGGGTATAACTTGTCACTCAATATGTGCAGTCCAGAAAAGACACAGAAGTGACAGTCAAGGAAGAACAAGTGACTGAACGTGAGCCCTCCTGCCAGACTGACCTCCATACTGGTTTATGCTTTTCTAGTTTTATGATAGAATTCCAGCACATTATTGAAACATGAAGTTCCCCATCTAAACCCACACTGACTGCTCAATGGCACTCCTCACCTAGATTTGTGTTGGTCAATCTTTTCCTGATAATTGCAATCATCAATTTATTTGTGACACATATTAAGCTTACATTATTGCCCTTCCAGTTAAAATACAACCCATTCCAACTTCTTCCCACACAACCATTTTACGTGTGTATTTAACCATCTAATCTTCCTAATCTCGCGTGGACTGGTGTGGCACAGGTAGACGTCCTGAGATGACCACTTTGTCAGTTTGCTCCTCAGCTTTACACTCAACTCTTAAATCTGGACTGCGGAACTGGCAGTCTCTCCCACCTATTTTGATTATTCTGGGACACCTGGACAAGCTTCTGCTCTGGCAGCCATCCATAGAAGTTTTCTACCTGTGACCTAGAAGGCAACGTAGCATGTGAGGCTCTCTGTATCTGGAGCTAAACTTCATCTCAATTTCCATAATACCTGAATCCCTGACTATGACTACATTTATGGCTCTTCATCCCTGCCTACTGTCTCAAAGATATCGGAGTCACTGTGCAGCTCTGCAAGGTCCTGAAAACAGCTGAACACCTCCAGTTTTGGGGTTGATGATCCTGGACAGTGTGCACTTCATACCCTACACTTACATCCTTATACCACAAATCTGCTCAACCCTCTATTCTGTCCAATTCCCTCTGTATATTCCAGACTATCTGCTAATCCACCTCTTTTGGTATCATCTGCTGACTTAATCAGCTTGTTACTTAAATTCATGTCCAAATCATTTATATACAGTATAATAAAAACTGCAGTGGCTATAGCACTGATCCCTGCTGGTTACCACTCTTAACATCGGCCAATTCTGTTGAGGTTCATCACACCATCACCCTCTGCTTCCTGTGTCTGAGCCAATTCTGCACCCATCTAGAAACATCTCCCTGAACTGCCACATGTTTTATTTTGATGCCCAACTTCTCATGTGGCACTTTTTCTGCTTTCTGAAAGTCCAAATAAATAATATCATCTGCTCCACTTTGATCGTAGCCTTTTTTTTTTGCTTCCTCATAGAATTCCAGCATGTTACTAAAACACAACCTCCCTCTTCTGAGTCCATGCTGAGTGTTCTTGCCATGTGTTGCTAGATCTTATTCTTAATAATTCCTTCCATTAATTTTCCTGTGATGCACATTCAGCTTACTGGCCTATCGCTGGTTGGATTTGCCTGGTAACCCTCTTTATATAATGAGGTAATATTTGCCATTTTCCAGTCCTTCGTAATTCCCAAGTATGTTCACTGTCTGTGTTTTTTTTAGTTCCCCTTTACTATGCCTGATGCACTTCGTCTCCTCTTTGTCTGATCTTTTACTACTCAAATATTGAAAGAATCTCTTGGGTCATCTTTTGCCTTATCTGCTCTATTCCTCTTTAAATGCCTTTTAGCCTCCCTAATAATATCCTTCTTACTGGTTGCCCTCATGTTCTCATACGCCTTACAATTCTCTTTATCTTTATTAACTCACTGTGGAGTTTTGTTACATTTCCTATGAATTCCAAATTTAGGTCTGTTTCTGTTCTGCATTACATGTAAAACATTTTTAAACCTGTTCCACTGCTCCTCGACTGCCTCCACACTTAAAAGCTTATCCCAGTTTATTCTTTTTTGACTTCGCTGTGTCTGCTCAAAATTTGCCCTAATAAATTTAAACTTGACAGTTTTAGTCTTTTCACAATTGCACTATATATATATTATTTTTACATAATTACCACACAACAGACCAGCTTTTCTCAAATAGCCATTCTTCTTCTTCCATCCTCTCATTCTCCACTCCAGGTTAACACTGTCCTGATCCACTCTCAAACCCAAATTGACCAGGAGAGGCTCTTTTTAAAGACCACCCTGAGTAACACTACCAGGGTCTTCGCAGGACAGTAGTGCTGTCCCCTGGCAGCTTGTGCCAGTGGCTCCCATAGATCCTACAGAGACGCTTATCCCATACAGACCTACAAATGCATTAAGAAGATGTTGCTACTCAGAGTACCAGGGGAATAACAGGCAGGGAATACTCCTACCACCCTTCTCCTAATTCAAACTCTCCTCTACAACGTCAAAATACTAACAAAAGTGTCTTGTGACTTTTTATTTTTAAATAGGCGACTCAATTGAATATTTTTCTCCAATCCAACAGCTTTCTGTGGAAAGAGTGATGAGGGAACACGAGAAGAGCTTCACTGATCTGATTCACTGCATTGAGGAAGCCCACAAGAAATTGACAGAGAGCATCAGAGAACAAGAAAAGAGAGAAATGGAGAAGGCTGAAGGAGTCATGGAGCAGCTGGAGAAGGAGATTGAGGAGCTGAAGAGGAGAGAAGCTGAGCTGAAGGAACTTTCAGAGACCAAGGACCATCTCCACTTCCTGCAGGTGAGAGAGACACTTCTCAGGGAGTCTGATCAGACTGGAGTGTGTGGGACCTGAGAAACTTCAAAATTAAGAGAAATGAGTTTTTACAAATGGCAAGAACTGACCACTCAGTACAATTTCATATTTGCTTAATATTTCCATAGTTTATGCAAAACTCTGAAAGTTCCTGCCTTCAAGACAGAGAGGTAAATCTACAGTTGTTTTTTTGAGGAAAAAAGTGTATATGAAATTTATTCTTGGTATAAGTCATTTTAAATTAATCACCTGGTAAAAGAAGACACCAACTCCTTCACATCTTTAAACACTCCTGTCATGTCACCTCCTCATGTCTTTGTCCTTTAACTGATGACATTCACATCCTTCAGCATTTCCTCATAGCTCAAACCCCACAGTCCAGTCTGATCTCTCTTCTTCTTCTTCTTCTCATCTTTCTTTTGTGCTGTTTTGTCATTTCTCTAACACACAATATTCCTGATGTGGTCCCACAAGTGTGTTCTACAGAGCAGTTTACAGAACTGTGATGAGCGCACAAAAGGCTCCCAAGTCTTTCTGACAAGTCACACACTTTCTAGTTGCAGACCTTCTACTGTAAAATTATACTGAAGATTGTGTGTATATCTTTGGATTTAATTTAATTTACAAAATTCCTTCTTGGGACAAATATACCATCTATCTATGTATCTATTATAAGGGACGGCCAGCAGCTCAACCCATGCAGGACGCCCCTAGAAGGGAAGGATGGGGGAAGGCAACTACTTTTTGACACTGCCTCCTCCATGACACTACACGGGGACTTCCCTGCAGCATAGCAGTGCTCTGGATTCCTGCACGGCACTATGGGACTTGGAATTCAGCTTCACAGACCTGCTGGGTACTGTGGGTGGCACCAGGAGATGCTGCAGGAGGACCTGGGGAGTTTTGCTTTCCTCATAGCAAAGAGGTACTAGTGAGTCATGAGGACAGACATCCAGAAATACTTCTGGGCTAAAGAAAATTCATGTTCTTCATTTGGCCTGGAAGTGCTGGCAAGTCACGTGGACAAAAGGAGAGAAGCACTTTCGGGTTGGGCACTATTTAAAGGACTGTAGTGAACCCAGCAAACAAGCAAGCCAGAGTCGGGTGGAGGTGGACAAAGCTTGTTTGGATGTGGGGAGGAGGTGAGAATTGTAATGATTGTGTTATGGTGACTGTTGTGCTTAGGGAGCACTGTGCAAGAAGAAAACAATTAAAAATACTTCTTGGCGCTTTTACCTGGTGTCCTGAGCATTGGTCTGTTGGGTTTAAAGGGGCAACAGTGACATCTATCTCTCTATCTCTATCTTCAGTCTGATGACTCACCTCTTGGACTTCTGTTCTAAAAGATTTTTGAAAATCACAGCCGATGACATTTTTTGGTCCATTATTTTAAACATTCTAAATAACCAATGAATGTATGATAAGTATTCTCTTTATCTAAACCCAGGATGATTGTCCACCACACTGATGTTTAGTTAAGAGGAGGTCCATCTTATTAATGTTACTTTTTATTTCTCCTTGTTCCCTCTTCTCTCCTACTGCAGACTTTCTCACCTTGCTGTGTCCTTCCTGCTGATGAAGACTCGCTCAGCTTTACCGTCACGGCTGAGTTTTCTTCTGAGGACCTGCTAAAGGAGCTGTCAAGTCTGAAGAAGAGTCTGGAGAAGATCAGCCAGCAGGACATCCTGACAAGGACTCCACCAGGTACTGTGACTCTTCATGTTTTGTTAAAGTCCATTAGGAGGACCAGAGTGAAAATAAAAGGGATACTGAGTTGCATGAAGAAGGCCTGCTCTTTTACATTTATCTCTAAGCCTTTACTGTTAAGAATTTTTTCTAATGTCCCTTACTGTAACTAGCTGAGTGATATCACACTCTTATTTTAAACCGAGTAACTGAATGTTTAATGTGAATATTTTAAAATGTAAATATTATTAGCATAGTGAAACACCAGTTTTTTTAAACAGTGTTAATGGTACAATGGTACGTCTATCTGTTTGATCATGTTGTACATTTATGAACCTCTTTGCACCAGACATGCCAGTCCTTACATTCCTCTTTGTTTGTGTTTCTTGTTTGTTAAAAAAGATAAGCAAATTAGAGGAGTGCATTAGAACCCTGACCACTTCAGGACCACCTGAACACTCCACTGAGTGCACATAACAAGTTCACAGGTGAAACACATTAACAGACTTTACAAATTATAAACTATATAATGTCTACATATCGTGATACTGGGTGTTTAAACAAATCTGTACGTTAAAGCAGTTCTGCACTGATGAACATAAATGGAACCTAACAATGTCTGTCCATGAACAGATCTGCTGAGCTGTGGCCAACTAACAACACAGGAGAGGAAAACAGAAAGTGAGCTGACGAGGGTTAACAGGTCAGACATGTTTGTGCCCAACTGCACCGACACTGATTACTACCTGGAAGAAGATCTGAGATCCAAAGGTGGATTGGACTGGGCAGGCTGAACTCGGTCAGTTTCTTATCATGGAGCTCTAAGATGTTTGTATCTAAAGCAGAGGTCAAGTCCACAATAGAGACCCTCGCATCTGTACTGCTGATCAAGATGCCAGTAAATAAAACTCACTTTGTCATCCACACACCATGGGCTCTGTGTGCAGAATTGATCTGCATGTTTTGTTGCTTTATTTTAACTGCATTACATGTATAATTAGTGTTTAAGAATTTTAACATTATAAAATTACATCTTAAATTGAAATTTCAGCATTAAAGTGTTAACACTTGAGCTTAATTTAAAAGCCTTGATCCGTTAAACTAACAAAGTTATTGTGAGATTCTAGAATGTACCAACTCGTTCCTTCTCTGATCACTCGTTTATCATCTGAACTGCACTGATCTGCTCTGCTGCTCTCATCTCATCTCATCTCTCGCCGTCTGCTGCAATGTCCTGAACTGAACTTTACTTTATATGCTATATACAAATGTTTTATCACATACAAATCACAGTCAGGAGAATTTCCTTCTCAATTCATGAGAGATTAAGTCATTAATGTAACAATGGAATAGATACCTGTGATTATTTGCAGGTACATCAGATCCTGAGATTTTTATTTCCAGAATTTGAATTGCTGCTGTTAGGGTTATTTTATATACAGTGGTGTGAAAAACTATTTGCCCCCTTCCTGATTTCTTATTCTTTTGCATGTTTGTCACACAAAATGTTTCTGATCATCAAACACATTTAACCATTAGTCAAATATAACACAAGTAAACACAAAATGCAGTTTTTAAATGATGTTTTTTATTATTTAGGGAGAAAAAAAAAATCCAAACCTACATGGCCCTGTGTGAAAAAGTAATTGCCCCCGAACCTAATAACTGGTTGGGCCACCCTTAGCAGCAATAACTGCAATCAAGCGTTTGCGATAACTTGCAATGAGTCTTTTACAGCGCTCTGGAGGAATTTTGGCACACTCATCTTTGCAGAATTGTTGTAATTCAGCTTTATTTGAGGGTTTTCTAGCATGAACCGCCTTTTTAAGGTCATGCCATAGCATCTCAATTGGATTCAGGTCAGGACATTGACTAGGCCACTCCAAAGTCTTCATTTTGTTTTTCTTCAGCCATTCAGAGGTGGATTTGCTGGTGTGTTTTGGGTCATTGTCCTGTTGCAGCACCCAAGATCACTTCAGCTTGAGTTGACGAACAGATGGCCGGACATTCTCCTTCAGGATTTTTTGGTAGACAGTAGAATTAATGGTTCCATCTATCACAGCAAGCCTTCCAGGTCCTGAAGCAGCAAAGCAACCCCAGACCATCACACTACCACCACCATATTTTACTGTTGGTATGATGTTCTTTTCTGAAATGCTGTGTTCCTTTTACGCCAGATGTAACGGGACATTTGCCTTCCAAAAAGTTCAACTTTTGTCTCGTCAGTCCACAAGGTATTTTCCCCCAAAGTCTTGGCAATCATTGAGATGTTTCTTAGCAAAATTGAGACGAGCCCTAATGTTCTTTTTGCTTAACAGTGGTTTGCGTCTTGGAAATCTGCCATGCAGGCCGTTTTTGCCCAGTCTCTTTCTTATGGTGGAGTCATGAACACTGACCTTAATTGAGGCAAGTGAGGCCTGCAGTTCTTTAGACGTTGTCCTGGGGTCTTTGTGACCTCTCGGATGAGTCGTCTCTGCGCTCTTGGGGTAATTTTGGTCGGCCGGCCACTCCTGGGAAGGTTCACCACTGTTCCATGTTTTTCCCATTTGTGGATAATGGTTCTCACTGTGGTTCGCTGGAGTCCCAAAGCTTTAGAAATGGCTTTCTAACCTTTACCAAACTGATAGATCTCAATTACTTCTGTTCTCATTTGTTCCTTAATTTCTTTGGATCTTGGCATGATGTCTAGCTTTTGAGGTGCTTTTGGTCTACTTCTCTGTGTCAGGCAGCTCCTATTGAAGTGATTTCTTGATTGAAACAGGTGTGGCAGTAATCAGGCCTGGGGTGGCTACAGAAATTGAACTCAGGTGTGATACACCACAGTTAGGTTATTTTTTAACAAGGGGGCAATTACTTTTTCACACAGGGCCATGTAGGTTTGGATTTTTTTTCTCCCTAAATAATAAAAACCATCATTTTAAAAACTGCATTTTGTGTTTACTTGTGTTATATTTGACTAATGGTTAAATGTGTTTGATGATCAGAAACATTTTGTGTGACAAACATGCAAAAGAATAAGAAATTAGGAAGGGGGCAAATAGTTTTTCACACCACTGTAAGTGATCACTTCTTCAAACCATACATTAAAAAGGCTTGAGAATGCTGTTGCGCCTAAAAGCTGTAATGTAGCAACAGTTGCCTCAATAACAATTGGCCTTTTGCTAGACATTCATTCTAGAGCTCCTGCAACTGTAAACATTCAAAATGAATATGACGAGTAATCACAGAAGCAATTCACTGTTGTGCGAAGTAATTTTATTTCATTTCAATATCAGTCTTTGATGCTCCTGTTCGATGCTGCATTGTGCAGATGCCTTTTTTCTTTTTCATAATGTGCACAACAAGAGATCTACTTAGAATTTGAAAATGTGAACAAACTTGTGTGCCTTAGCAACTGGTTTAGAAGGTTAAATAATGATGAGAGTGACCTTTGCGATAATTTTAACAATAAATGGAATTTCTCATATCCTCTGAGAAGTATTTCCAGTATGTCCTAATACTGACATTATTATATTTATACCTGATCTGATGATGTGGTTCATAGGATATAATAACTAGAATCACTTTAGATTAAGTGTCCATAATTATGCTGTATGTACCATTGAATTTACCTGTATAATTACAGATTAACTAGGTGTTATTAATTTCTACTTACTGTGTAATACAGTGTATCAATATAATTAAGTACTAAATTGTAATTGTTCCACAGTTTTTCTAAGGGGTATGCACATAAATTGGGGAATAGCAATTACTGTTAATTGCTTAACCAGAGCATTACACAGCAAGCAGGAGGTAATATCGCCTAGTTACTCTGTAATTATACAGGTGATTACATGGTAAAATGCAATGTAATTATGGACGCCTAATCTAAAGTGATACCAATAAACCTTGTGATATATGCTCCGTAATGTGAGATTAATCACGGTTCATTTTGTAAATATAGTTTGATTAAACACAATTAAAAATATTAAATCTACTGATAGCGCTAATTTTAACATTTTCCATTCTTCTATTTTCTTTGTATTTTCAGGTTGTGAAGCTCCAATCTTCACCCTACAGCCTCCTGAACCTCATAGCAGAGAGGAGTTTTTACAATGTGAGTCTGTCAGTTCATGGAGTTTATCATCATTTCACTGTTAATATCTCAGGCGAGGCTTATAATAATAAAGTGTAGCCAGCAGAAAGCATTATGTGAGTGTTGTGTGACTGATGAGCTGAAAGTGACGGGGGTCCTATTATCCATTTTGGGACATTGAGATTCAGGACAGGGAGGCACCAAAACAGTCTATTAGACTTGAGTCTCTTAAGTGTCAAGTGGACTCATGGGAAATAAAAAAGAAATCCTGCCAACTATGCCATATGTCCTCTACTTTGTCCTTTTTCTGTTGTCTTATTTTTCTTCTTTGCACTTCCTGCTGTTTCCTCTTTCTTTATTTCTGTGTCACCTTTCCAATGTTTTTCTACTTCCCTAACCTAACCCTAAAATACAGGGAGACCGGGTTGGATAATTAATTTCACCACGGGACAGACAATTGAGCAATGTATGGGCTGGGTAAAACGTTCAAAAGAGGTGACAGCCGAGGTGGTGGTGGCCTTTTTAGGCCTCAACCACATTATTCGAGGCTCCACCTCTGAATTTGATAAAATCGTTTACCAGCTTATTTCCAACATGAAGCATTGTTTTCCTGTGGCGGATCATTATCTTTCCCTGCTTCCGCCAGTATATGATGGGCACGTGGGAGATAAAATAGAACAATTCAATTTGGCCATTCAAAAACATCGTAAATTGGTGGATGGCATTTTCCCATGTGCTCATCTAAATTTAAAAAGAACCTCTTCGGCCAAGGCAGTTTTAACCAAGGAATCGGCGGTGAGGTTGGTCGACTCCTGGGGGTCTCGGGTGTAGATGGGCCTACCCTCCCTCAGGACTAACCTTAAAGTCAGTGGGGAGGGGGCTAGTCTGCATCCCGACGCCTAAACCTAAGATCGTGGACGGTGGGCGAAAACCTGGATTCAGGATAGCCACCGTCCTAACATTAATTTTACTCCCTTTTGTTTTTAGATAGGCCTACCCCCACTGCAAATTCTAAACTTAAAGTCAGTGGGGGTGGGTCTATATTTTTGGCTAGAGCCCTGATGTTAAGATAGTGGGGAGGGCAGTAAGATTAGGTTTAATTATGTCCTCTCCACTATAGGCCTAGTCATTTTAACCCTATCTGTGTATTTCTTTTAGCCCTGATATATTCCTTATTTTAAATTTGTTCCTTTTACCCTGGTTTTTTATCTAAATTTTATAACCCCATGTATAATTTTTTTAAAAAAAGCCAAATTTTAGTATTGATTTTTAACCCTCGTTAATTTTTCTAGTGACCATTTTTGTAAACTGTCTTTTAGACTAAGAATAAGATAGTTTTAAAATTTATAAAAATTAATTTATATACCTTTTTTATAGTCTTTTTTTATAGTAACAGGGGTCTATTTTGAATTATTTATGGGGGGTGTTTTAAATACTTATTGGCTTTTTTAGGGATAAGTGATGGGTCGGGGAAGTATGATAGAGATTTCACTCGTCAGTAGTACCAGCGCTTTTGGTGTACCCCAAGTTTAGGGGTACATCATATCTCCATTAACCCTAACCTAACCCTTATGTATATAATAATAATAATCCATGGCATTAAATGAAAGCAGCTTAGTATGCTTCACATTAAAAAAAACAATGTCCACCACCATGAAGATATACATAAACAGTATATGGATTAAAAAAAAATCAAGAATGGTCTCTCAGACTTTCTCATATACTGTGATATGGGAATGGATATTTGAAAAATAAACCACAAGACAATAATTATATTTTTATATTATGTACAATAAAATACCATCAATAACAAATCAAATCAAATGAATAATATATTGATAAGTTATTATAAAAATAATGTTCAATAAATAGGACTCTGCAGCTGCATGAATAAAAAAAAAAAAAAAATGAGTATTTGTTTAGTAAAGTACCACTTCCAGTTGATTGATTTTTGCCCATCTCATCTATCAATCTTGTTGCGTTTTTGAGAGATCGTGTTTGCACACACACAGCCATAATACTAAAAAATTGTAGTTTTGGACTTGGGAAGGTCTAAAATCTCAAGTTTGAATTTTTTCATAATTACTGTACTTTCTCTATACTTTGTTTCACATAAATTTGATTCTTTTTTACTTTCTCGTATATATAAAGTATTCAACATCCTCTATTTGTTTCTCCATAGAGCAGAAACTTTATTTATTCATGACTTAATACATTGTGGGAATTAAATCAAATGACGGTGGCAGTAAAAATTTGGAAGCCATTAGATGTTAAAAGACAGCATTGAATATGCATCAGTCCACTATGAGAATCGCAGGGGTCTTCAGTCACTCAGCCCTCACAAAGCTTTGCTGAGTCATTGTGTGCCTCACACTGGACATGGATAAGAGAAGAGGAGAAAAGGAAGGTCACAGTCCAGCATGGTCAAGGTAAAGGCTACAAAGCCATCTCCACAGAGCTTCATGTTCCTGTTGCCTCAGTAACTAACATCAAGAAGTTTAAGGTCCATTAGACTGTGCCCTAACAGACTGAATGCTGCTGCAGATGAAAAATGGACCCCCAAGTGAACAGAAAGACAGCTTCAGTGATGGAGAAAAAACCAAGGCAAACATCTGGACAGGTTCAGGCTAACCACCAAGATCAAAGTACAGCAGCTTCAAGAAGCCCCATTATTTACTTACTGAATGAAAGTGGGCTCTATGGTCAAAGACCTCACTTCTTAAAGACAGACAAAAAATACAATCAATAACTGACTGGAATTTTCAAAAAAACATATTGATAAGCCACAGTGCTGAAGAGATTCCTTTGGACTGATGAAACTAAACGAGAGTTTTACAGTAAGTCACAGCAGCTCTGTGTCCACAGAAAACAAAACAAGTGTTCAAAGAAAAAACACGAAACATGGAGGAGGATCATTAATGTTAGTGGGCTGCTGTGCTGAATCTGTGCAGGGCACAATAAAATAAGATGATCATCAAGACATTCTGGAGCAAACATCACAAAGCTCTGTCTGAAGTGCAGATCGTGGATCCTCCAGAACTTACAAGTAAGACCACCCAAATATGGTGGAAATCACATTGGAATCTGCTGAAGTGGTCCACTATGCA
Organism: Polypterus senegalus; assembly: GCF_016835505.1. Lineage (NCBI taxonomy): Eukaryota > Metazoa > Chordata > Cladistia > Polypteriformes > Polypteridae > Polypterus > Polypterus senegalus. The sequence goes on along the minus strand of NC_053157.1, from coordinate 252,951,347 downwards.
ACCTAAAATGAATCCAAGTAAATATTCGTGGGAAGAGCTGGAAGTTACATTTGGGAGAAGTCCATCAAAGCTCAAGAATAGTGGACCGAGTGGGCAGTGAAAGGAGTAGAAGTCTCATCCAGAAGTTGGGAGATTACATTACTGGTTTGGAGAGCAGTCTTGGAAACTCCCCGATTACAGTGATGGTCGTCTTTTGTTAATCTAAATGTGCTGATAAAGAAAAGCTGTAAGTAGCCGGCTATTCCAGTCCCTCACCGACTTAGAACGTGCACAAACATCTCCCAGCTCATGTCTTGATTGATTATCTGGGAGTGAAGTGGAGTTTTAGAGTGGAAATAATAGATCATTATTTGGAATACACACATTTCATGCGTCTTCCGTTTCTACAGTAATCCGTGTAAACACATTTTTAAAACAGAAACGATTTTCATATTGTAGTAGTAAATGACAAAATGTAGGCATAAACTATATAATGTATGAAGCCTGAAGTCCAAATATCAAAGAAACAGTTTCACAAAAGGTACAAATATAACAGAACAAATATGCTTTTATTCAAAAATATAACTGCAGAAAAAAAGCCGCCTTAGCATGCTACATTAACACATACTAACTACAACTGCTACGGTAGCGTAATGGTATCAGCTGCTGGCTAGTAATCAAAAGGTCATGAGTTCGATCCCACACGATTCAGTTTTGAGAATTAAACTGCTCTTGTTCTTACTATTTTAGAATAAAAACACACATTTGATTTCAGTGTGTAACAGCCAGTGTAATTTATGATACTTGTAAAGGTTAGTTTTTTTTTTTTATTCACTTTTCATTCTCTCAGTCGTGTTCAGGATCCTAAATCTGAGAATGCTGTTTTCACATATAGATGCGATGTAGCTCTGCAGCGTACTTGTGACTGCATTCTCGTACCAATGCTTGCGAACTGCAGTGCCTGCGTGCACTTTTCGTGGCATTACACGTCTATTTTTTGAGCATGCCCGTGTCGCTCAAACACAGGAACATATGTTGGTGTACAAGAATAAAAAACAAGTGCACTTTTAGTCTAGACTATAAGTGAAGAAAAAATAAAGCAAGTTACAGTAGGCGGTTGATACGACAGCTTGCGTGGTGCAATGCTAAGAACTGCTGATTTCCGATCCGTGCTATAGCGCGTCTCCAAATAAATCACATTTGAGCTATAGCATGTCTTTATGTGAAAACAGCATTGTCAGATGGGGAGGAAGTGATCGTGAATGCGACTGAGAGAATGGAACTGAATTTAAAAAAAAAAAAAGCTAACCTTTACAATTATCATACATTAACACTGGCTCTTACAGACTGACTGAAATCAAATTATGTTTTTATTCTAAAATAGTTACGTACATGCAATATTATTTGAAAACGAACAGCGTCAGATCGGGCGCATATTCAAACCCGATCTGACACTGTTCGCTTTCAAATAATATTGCATTAGTGCGATGATGTTTTACATATATTGTCTCTTTCATTCATCTTGCGGTTTGTAATCAGTGATCGCGTGTTTTTTTCGACGATCTTTCCAGTTCGCACATGTTGCTGTATGGTGGAGTTTCTTTTGTACTCCAGGACATGCAGAGAACAGAATAGTACAGAGCAGTAAGTTCAGCGCTATATGCAATCAGACAGACAGGCAGAGAAGACACTAGATATATAAATAAACAGGGAAGGCGCTGTATAATAGATATATAAAAAACAGCTAAGGGGATAGATATATAGATAGGTAGAAAGGAAAGGCAGTATATGATAGGCAGACAGGGAAGCTCCTATATAATAATAAAATGACTGTTATTACTATATAGATAGACAGGGAGTTCAGGCAGGCAGAACGACGAAGGTTAAAAATAAATAAATTTTCTCCCCAGCGGGGAATCGAACTCAGATCTCTTGAAGTACACCAAGTCTGCTGCGCTCTAAGTGATAAAATCTTACCAGTACGCCACGTTAGATGTTGTAAAAGGCTTAAACCTTTTAAGAAAGTGTTTATTTGATCTTTGGCATTCAGGCTTCACACATTTTATAGTTTATGCCTACATTTTGTAACATTTATTACTAAAATATGAAAAAGTTTCTGTTTTAACATTGTGTTTACATAGATTACTGTAGAAACAGAACACACATGAAATGCGTGTGTTCCAAATAACAATCTATTATTTCCACTCTAAAACTCCACTTCACTCGCATATAATCGAGGCATGAGCTGGGAGAAGTTCGTGCACATTCTAAGTCGGTGGGGGGGATGGAATAGCCGGCTACTTGCAGTTTGTTTTTATCGGCACATTTACAGCACAAAGGAGGCTGGCGGAGAGGTGAGAACGGTTTTAAGAAGCGATTTAAGGTGGGATGGATCTACGAGTTTTTTCGTAGACTCTGGTAATTCTAGTGTTAATAACACGAACCTCACCATCGACCTTCCCAGATACAAACCGCTTGTTAAATGGCCCGCCAAAGACAGGAAGACTTTGGATGACTGCTACTGCGCTATGAAGGATGCATACCAGGCTTTACCTCGCACGCTGCTGGGTAATTCGGACCATGTTATGTTACAGTTGCTAACCACTTATAAACAAAGGCTAAAACCAGTTAAACCAGTAAAGAAATCGATTAGTTCATGGACTGATGAGTCAGGTGAAGCATTACAAGACTGTCTGGACTGGACAGATTGAGACATTTTAAAACATTCATGAGCTGACTGACACTGTGACATCTTATATCTGCTTCTGTGAAGAGGTTTTTAATCCCGGCAAATCTATTGTGATTTATAACAATGGAAAGCCGTGGCTCACCAAAGATCTAAGGAATCTCCGTCAGGTGAAAGAAAAAGCCCCTAAAACTGGTGATAAGGATGACGAGACTGGCCTGGAATCGGCTAAACAACACAGTCAGATACGCTCAGTGGAAACACAGAAATAAACTGAGCTTCAGTGTGGAGCAGACAGTCGCGCCTCTGTGTGGAGAAGCCTTCAGTCTGTTACAAATTCCTAAAAGTCGTCTCCCAATGCTCACTCAGACTCCTCATCCCTCCATGACAAACTTCACAAGTTCTGTGGCAGATTTGACCAACAAGCTGCTGAGTCCTTTCATCCTCTTGGCTCCTTCAGCTCTAAGGTGATTTTATCAGCAGCCACTTCTTCACAAAGCCTCTCCCCTCTTCTCCCTTTTCTATGAAGGAATACGACGACGTCAGGAAGTTGTTCACAACACAGATGTGTAAGAAGTCAGCCGGCCCTGACTCTGTCTCACCTGACACAATCAAACCTGTGCAGGCCGCTCGCTCCTCACTTCACAGACATCTTTAACTCGTCTCTTGCTCCGTTCACTCGACCTGATTGCTTTAAATCTTCTGTTGCTGTTCCTAAAAGTGATAAAATAAGCTGCCTCACTGATCACAGGCCTATTGCTCTTACGTCAGTTGTAATGTAAATATTTGGACAGTTTCTTCTAAGCCATCTGAAGTCTTTCACTGCTACTGATCTCGATCCTCTTCAGTTGCATATCGAGCATACAGATCTGTGGATGATGCCATCAACATGGGCCTTCACTGTGTGCTCGAGCACCAGGACTGTAAAGGAACGTCTGCCAGAATCCTGTTTGTAGACGTCAGCTCAGCTTTTAACACCATTGGCCCTGCGCTGTTGATAACTAAACTTCTACGCTCTGAACTGAATCATTCCATCTGTGACTGGATTTACAGTTTTCTGATTAACCTGAAACAATATTTTGTGTGGACTCCCACCTCTCTGATTGTCACTGTAGCAGCACAGGTGCCCCTCAAGGCTGTGGACGGCCCCCCTACTTTACTCCTTCTACCCCAATGACTGCAGGTCCAGTGATCCTTCAGTTAAATCACTAAGGTCACTGATGACACCACCATTATTGGTCTAATTACTAACAGCAATGAAGCACCTTCTAGAAAAGAGAGATCTCGTCATGTGTCCTGGTGAGCTTCAACACCCTGCTGCTCAAGACCCCCAAGACAGTGGAAATGGCCATTGACTTTCACAAACAGCAGTCACAACCTCTAACACTAGAAATGAATGATTCAGCAGTCAATATGGTGGACTCCTTCAAAGTTCTGAGCACAACAATCTCAAACACTCTCAGCTGGAACATGAACACCACCACATCACTAAGAAGGCACAGCGGCGATTGGACTTCTTACAGCAGATAAAAAAATCTCCCAGTAGTGACTTAGCCGTCTTCTGTGTGTGTTCATGTGTTCTGTCAGAGACTGTGTGTGTGTGTACAGTGTGAGGACATGTGTGTGTGACACGGCAATACACACTACACACTCACACTCTCACCAGCACATCACTATCGGCACATCTCCTTTATAATTGGATTATTCTACCACTTGGTTTGAAGTTTGTCTTTTTAACTTCAGCTATTTCTGTTATTTGTCTGTGATGTTGTGTTCCGTTATAAGGAGCTCCAAAGCTCCAAATCTACCAAGTCAGAGTACTGAAGTACATGAAGTACTGGAGAATAAAAGGGATTTGGATTTATTGAGATGCCAGAGTTTTATTTTAATTGTCCAATCAGATGAGCTCTTTACTATTAGTGTCTCATCAGCGCAGCTCCTGATTGGTTCTTGTTAATTGTCTGTGTTGTGCTCCGCCCCAGTCCCGTTACACACTCCCAGATTTCCTCACTCGTTTTCTTTTCTCTCCTTTCAGACTTCTGTCCACTCACACTGGACATCAGCACGGCACACAGAAACCTCCGTCTGTCTGAAGAGAACAAGAGGGTGACATGGGAGGGGACACGGACTAGATATCCTGATCATTCTGACAGATTTGACTACTGGTGCCAAGTTCTGTGCAGAGAGGCTCTGACTGGGACTCGCTGTTATTGGGAGGTGGAGGGCAGTGGACACATCATGAAGATTGGAGTCGCATATAAAGGACTGGGCAGGAAAGGAGGAGGCGATGACTGCCGCCTTGGATACAATGACAAGTCCTGGAGTTTGCAGAGGTCTGTTTTCCAGTGCTCTGTGCGTCACAATAACAAGAGGACTGTAATCCGCACCCCCTGCAGCCCCAGAGTAGGTGTGTATCTGGACTGGCCTGCTGGCTGTCTGTCATTTTATAGCGTCTCAGACACAATGACCCTCCTGCACAGGTTCAACACCTCCTTCACTAAGCCCCTCTATCCAGGGTTTAGTGTTGGTCTTCACTCCAGTGTAATAATCAGCCATCTGACCCACTGACCAGTACCCTCCACCGGTCACTTGATGTCCCCACAAGCTCAGGTCCTCTGAGTTTGTAGTTTAGGGTGAATTTAATTTGTGGATGAGGATGGGGGGGTCATTATTATTGGGTTTGAGTAGCCAATCAGGTTGAGTGTGTCATAATGAGGGGTGGTGACGCCTCAGACCTACAAATACCAGTCTGACCATCAGGGGTCACTGTTGATTCACAGCCACATGTTTTTTAAGCTGACACCCCAACAACTACTGCGGCCCCCAAGTGTCACTGAATGTCACTTGTTAAGTAGGACAGGCATGTGGTCCTGCTGGATCAGCACAACTGAAAGGTGCTATACAGACTCCGTATGGAGAGCTCTTGTATAGTGACTATATGTAGGAGCAGAGAGTGACAGATGGGACTGGAGTGTTGTCCAGTTGCCAGACATGTTGTGACCCTCCATTGGTCACTCAAAGGGTCCTTCACTTCAGAATGAATTCACTGTGAATGTCTGAAGACGAGGACTCGCCAGTCAGTCAGACGTCAGCCATACTGACAGAGTTTGGTGTTTTAGTTGATGTCACATTAAACTTTAAACTGCACCTCCTCCTTGTCCCCAGATTTGTCACTCTTTGTACCCTGAAAGCTCCAACATCTTCACAAAATGATTTCCTTGTCAGTTGGCACACACTTGACATGGGTGCACATGTGTGGCTTTGCAGTGGACTGGCACCCCGTCCAGGGTTGGCCCACCTTGTTCACAAACCTGGAATTGAAAAGTGGATAAGAAAGACAAAGAATGGACAGAAGGGGTCACTGATTGGTCAGTCACCAAACTACTGCCTCTTGTGGCCACTCTAAATATTACACAGCAATTTATACAAAAAGGAAATCTAAAAGATAAAAGCAGAAAGCATTCAGTGAAATCCTGAGCAGTGAAACATGAAAGGAGAGAATGAGAAACAATCAGAGAGTCAGACGAATGGAGACTTCAACAGGAGGACTGAGGGGTGGGACTGAAGTGCAGTGTGTGGATACCCGCCATATTACACACATGGGAAAGGTCAGCAGTGAAGGGGGAGAAGAGAATAGAGTGCAGTGCAAAAGAAATAAGAATAAAGAAAAAACACAAGAATAAAACTCCTGAAATAAAGAACTTTAAATATTATATCTAAAACTAATTAAGATTTAAATGAATTAAGAGCAAAATAAGGGCGACACGATCACACAGTCACATGACCTTCAGAGCTGACAGGTGAGCTGATTCTTCTGTAGCCAAACTGCCCCCTCTAGTGGCCACTCTCAGTATTAAATGAATGGCAAGGCTGAGGGGGAGGAAAGATTTGGGTTTGATCAAATGGATATTTAGTGCAGATTTCTTAATATTGTCATTACCTTTAAGGACTGTTCGGCTTTGTTAGGTTATGGAAGATTCTCTATGGGGAAAGAACATTTATTTGAATTAATCTTTTTAATAATGGTTATGTATTAACAAAATACAAATCTAATAATTCTTTACATTTTGTAAATAAACTCCCAATGGTGTTTGGTGAATAAACAATAAGGATGACTGACATTTGTCAAATCTGCTCCTCTGTGACCTTCTGACTTGTCACCACCTCTGGTCACATCTCCTGTGTTGTCTGATCTGAAGATATAACACTCCGTATTGATGATCCATTTCTTAACAGCTTGAAAAGTCAGAATATGCTTTTTATTCTCAAGACAATGGGGTGAGTAACAAATAAGATGTTGATTTGGATTGAATATTTGATTTGTACGTCTAGCAGTGAAATCGATCATTTAGACCTGAGCAGTGCTCTCCATTGCACATCTGAGTGTCTGCACTCTGTCATGTGTCCCGTGTGCCCGCTGTGCCCCGTGTTGTGTGTGATGTTATTGTGCCAGAGATATTCTTGTTTTTCTATATTTACATTTACTCACTTAGGAGATGCTTTCAACTAACAGACATTAAAAGTAATAAAAGATATATTGAAAACTCTAAAGCTTGCTTTCTTTCTTTTGTAATAATACAAAAGGAACAAGATAAAGGGTTTGGGGGATCCACCCCGTATATTGTAATTCTCTGCTGTGAGGCAAAAATATTTGATTAGATACGAGAGTAGCCTCTTTGAACCGAGTCATATAGTAGACTGTAGACCAGGGTGATCATCGGGTTTATATAGTGAAGAGGTGGGTCATCGGGGAAGTGATGTCATCATGGGGTAGTCTTTATGCTGAAACAGGAAGTGAAAGCGGTCGAGTAAGGAATGAGAGAAGGCATTAGTGCACATAATCAGTCCCCTGCTGCGCTTCAACAAGAACCAGACCCTGTTGCTGACTCCCATGTGCACGTGTGTGACATTTTCTTTCTTGACAATGCCCAGAGTCTGGCGTGAGTGCTGTCGTCGTAGTGACTGTGGTGATGCCAGTGACGTCATGGTGCCAGTGTCCCTCAGAGTCACGTGACATTTGAAATGAGCATCTGTCGTGGTGTGTGAAGTCTGTAAATTGTGTTCTTTATCTTCATGATATTTAGCTCAAGACTAAACAGATGACTTTAAACTCAGGGCACTGCCATGGACGGTTAACATCAAAGTCAGCCTGTTCTCCTGAATTGTACCCATCACAGTGCCATCTGTTGGAGCTGAGCAGGAATTCAGGAGACCCTCCAGCCGTATTGATGATCTGATGGCCTGTGGAGTGAAAGGCACCAGGACTACATTGGTGTACAGCTTGGGAGATGAAGACATGCTGCGGTCCAAGCTGTGGCTGATTACTTTACAATCTGTGAACAGAAGGAGGTGCTGTGGGACTGGAAATTACAGCTTGAGACAGGAGATGTTAAAACATTAGAAACTTTATTGATTCATAATCTTTTCCTAAAGACTTTATATCTCCAGACTTTGCTCTCCACGGTGTGTTTGATGCTTTTCTCTTCTGGTATTATTGCTCTTTAATAAACACCACGCTACTTTTAACTTTCTATACTTTGTCTTCATATCCAGAGTGATTGAGGTAATAAAGTAATTTGTGAAGAGCGCCTGGCGCAGTGTGAAGTGCCATATGATCCAAACTGCCAGGTTAATCGAGCTGTGGACGAAGAGCTCAGTCCAGTAATGATGAGTGCGTTAAAGTCAAACATTCACTGCTGATAAATGGCCGATAGCCGGGGATGTTGAGCCTTTGTATGTCTGAATATGTGTACGGTGGCCCTGAGTTGCAAAGCATGAAAAAAACACACAATAAACATTAACAAAAAACACAAATTAATAAAAGACACATAAAACAAATTAGAAAGAAAATGGAAGTGGACTCTCAAAATGGAAATGAAATTTTAAGGGAATGAAGAGAAAAGGAGAAGGGAGCTAGAACTTTACACACCCATTCCATCCATGTTGTTATTTTACACTACTGTACTGCGTTATGTAATATGTTTTGGCCATTTTGTGGCGTTTCCATAGTTCAGCAGGCATTATTTTGCCAGAGCTGTGGAAAATCTGAAACTTTTCTGCCACAAGAATTAAAAGACGCTGTTGGGTCTTCAGTGAACAAATCAGAAACAACTCGCAGAGGCAAGTATCAAGCCAGGGAGTGTCGTTTGCGTAAACTTTATCGCGTTTTCGTAATCAGCATTCTCTTCAACTCTGATTTAATGCAGAGACCGGGACAACCCTAAAACAAAGTGAGCGGCTTCAGACATCAGTCAAGCAAAGAATTACTAAAAATGTTCAAGTACGTTTGGAGTTCTGCTATTGACATTGTGGTGTGACTATTCACCAGCAGTGATCTTCACAAATTAATTTCTGGAGAATTTTGTATTTTTTATAAAATTAGGAGAAATGATCACAATGTTTCTTTGTTAGTCAAATTTCCGTGGACTAACACAGGACTGTGTGAAGTGGGTGTTTGTTAGGGAGATAAAAACTTAGTTATAAAATGATGGCAGGTGGAACCTGTGACTTCTTTTCGAGATTATTTTAATGGCACTCTAAGCCACTGTTTCGGAACCATTGGTCATTTCACTGACTGACTTGTTCACTCTATAATGTATTCCCTCCTGCACCCCATTTTAACCAGAGGTACCAACAGCACTGCGCGATTATTTTTCCTGTTTATATTTGCGTGAATTTGACTAATTCGATTTATACGTGTGGGTCATCAATGAACATCACTAAGTAAAACTGGGTCATAAGGCCATAATGGTTGAGAAGAACTGCTTTAATGCTTCTGTGGTTTTACACTGCAGGTCCAGTTAAACTTCCAGACACACACTTGGAGCTGGGAGCGACATGTCAGCCTCTCCATTTCAGTCGAGATAGTATTGGAACTTTGAATCATAACATTTTACATACAGTATTTTGGAATTCTAATCTGTAATAGCAGCGTTACAGCGCACGGCTTTATGTTTTATGATGTGACTGAAGTTAGCCGCTCATTCGAAGCCACTCACTCGACTGGCCTCGCAGGGCAGCTGCTCGCTGCTCTGACAAAAAAGTACTTTTGTAACAGTGATGTAAGCAACATTTCTGTGTTACACTGAACGTTTTATACGTGTCAAAAAAATATAAACGCACTGAAAGTTCTTTTTCCTATATTGCAGTTCTTACTTTACGGTTTGACCAGGACAAATACTACAATAGTAAAAATGTCAGCACTCCCCAGGATCCTGATCAGAGTTTTACCAGTCTAATGTTGACCTGACCTGGAAATCTCAGGTCTCTGTGACCATTAAAATGAAATGCATATTCCAGCTATCTACTCAGAGTTACACTTGAGACCTGTGTATTATCTCTGATGGGAGGTCTCAGTTGAATACAATTTATCTTTACAAAAAACAAACTTCAAAAAGCCGATATACCTCATCAACAGGATTCATTTAACAAATGTGTGTTCTGTATTTACACCTATGTGAAATAAACTACACTATATCCATTCCCAAAAAGCTTATCTTATTATATATTTTAACAGTGTGATAGTTCAATAGATGTGTACAATAAAACTGCACTTTTATCCGTAAATAATGTGTGGAGTTGTGAGTGATGTCTTGTAATAATGGAGTATATAAAGCCTGATTTAGGATTTTGTAATATATGATGTACATTATGGGGCTTGTCCAAAACTTACAAGGTTCCAAAGGTTTTGCGTACTTCATAGAATGATTCATGCAAAAGTGTGACACATAATCAAAAAACTCAGTAGTACTTAGTTTTAAAAGTTTCAATAAAATTCAAAACTAAACAGTTCACTCAAAAATAAAGTTGAAAATTATTACAAGGAAATGGAAAGATGTGTGTATATATATATATATATATATATATATATATATATATATATATATATATATATATATATATGAGGGGCGTTCAGGAAAAAAGATTGGTTTGTAATATATATATATATATATATATATATATATATATATATATATATATATATATATATATTGGTTGATGTACATTGGTTAAAATAGATTGGTTTAGATATATACATTGGTTCAGATACATCCGTTCTGATATACAGTGGGATGCAAAAGTTTGGGCAACCTTGTTAATAGTCATTATTTTCCTGTATAAATCGTTGGTTGTTACGATAAAAAATGTCAGTTAAATATTTCATATAGGAGACACACACAGTGATATTTGAGAAGTGAATTGAAGTTTATTGGATTTACAGAACGTGTGTAATAATTGTTCAAACAAAATCAGGCAGGTGCATACATTTGGGCACCGTTGTCATTTTATTGATTCCAAAACTTTTCGAACTGATTATTGGAACTCCAATTGGCTTGGTAAGCTCAGTGACCCCTGACCTACATACACAGGTGAATCCGAGTATTTAAGGGGGTCCATTGTAAGTTTCCCTCCTCTAATTTTCTCTGAAGAGTAGCAACATGGGGGTCACAAAACAACTCTCAAATGACCTGAAGACAAAGATTGTTCACCATCATGGTTTAGGGGAAGGATACAGAAAGCTGTCCCAGAGATTGAAGCTGTCTGTTTCCACAGTTAGGAACATATTGAGGAAATGGAAGACCACCGGCTCAGTTCAAGTTAAGGCTCGAAGTGGCAGACCAAGAAAGATTTCGGATAGACAGAAGTGACAAATGGTGAGAACAGTCCGAGTCAACCCACAGACCAGCAACAAAGACCTACAACATCATCTTGCAGCAGATGGAGTCACTGTGCATCGTTCAGCCATTCGGCGCACTTGACACAAGGAGATGCTGTATGCGAGAGAGATGCAGAGGAAGCACAAACAGAGCCGCTTGAGGTCTGCTCAAGCACATTTGGACAAGCCAGCTTCATTTTGGAATAAGGTGCTGTGGACTGATGAAACTAAAATGGAGTTATTTGGGCATAACAAGGGGCGTTATGCATGGAGGAAAAAGAACACAGCATTCCAAGAAAAACACCTGCTACCTACAGTCAATATGGTGGTGGTTCCATCATGATGTGGGGCTGTGTGGCCAGTGCAGGGACTGGGAATCTTGTCAAAGTTGAGGGACACATGGATTCCACTCAGTATCAGCAGATTCTGGAGACCAATGTCCAGGAATCAGTGACAAAGCTGAAGCTGCGCCGGGCTGGATCTTTCAACAAGACAACGACCCGAAACACTGCTCAAAATCCACTAAGGCATTCATGCAGAGGAACAAGTCCAACGTTCTGGAATGGCCATCTCAGTCCCCAGACCTGAATAGAATTGAAAATCTGTGGTGTGAGTTAAAGAGAGCTGTCCATGCTCGGAAGCCATCAAACCTAAATGAACTAGAGATGTTTTGTAAAGAGGAATGGTCCAAAATACCTTCAACCACAATCCAGACTCTCATTGGAACCTACAGGAAGCGTTTAGAGGCTGGAATTTCTGCAAAAGGCGGATCTACTAAATATTGATTTCATTTCTTTTTTGTGGTGCCCAAATTTATACACCTGTCTAATTTTGTTTGAACAATTATTGCACACTTTCTGTAAATCCAATAAACTTCATTTCACTTCTCAAATATCACTGTGTGTGTCTCCTATATGATATATTTAACTGACATTTTTTATCGTAACAACCAACGATTTATACAGGAAAATAATGACTATTAACAAGGTTGCCCCAAACTTTTGCATCCCACTGTATATATTGGTTGGGATTTATGGGCAGGCACAACGCGGCCACCCATGTTTAGCTTCTCCCTTTCGCTTCATCATTGTTTCAACACTGTTGTAATTATTGTGCACATTTCATACAAGTAGCATACGCCTGTCTGTCGCGCTTTGTTTTGTAAGCCCTCTTGGTTGGGGGTCCTCGATTTCAAAGCACTTTTTTTCCTTTCATTATTTAAAACACTCGCACAGATACCCGCCTCTTCGCCTCGCTCCGTCCCGCCCCAGCTCATTGTACCCACCTCACTCGCTCCCTCTTGTCCCACCCATGACAGATTCTTCTCAAAAGCAGAGTTACCAGAAAGCATTCATCGCAACCACAGTACGTCCCATTTGTTCACCTTATGAGACTCTGGTTTATCATTGGTGGAAAGCCGCCCGGTGATTTCTGTTATTCCGTATTGGCAGCATTTCATTAAAAGGCGATCTGCTTCAGCAAGGAACTTAGTCCTGTTTGCTGAAAGGATGTTATGGAGGAAAACACTGGAGTTGCTCTGTTTCTTTAAATGTTCATCAGGGATCAAAATGACCAGAATATTCCCGCTTAACAAATAACTGACGTTTAACTGTTTCTATAGTAAAACTAACAAAACCACACACAAGCACGTACACGCTCACACACACACTCACACTCACACTCACAAATCGTGGGTCGCACGTACTACTGATTATTTTTTCACCCCATAAAACAGATTCTTCTGAAAAGCTCAGTTACCAGGAAGCATTGATAGCAACCGCAGTACCTCCCATTTTTTTTATCTCAACAGACGCTGGTTTATCATTGACCGAAAGCCGCCCGGTGATTTCTGTTATTCCGTATTGGCAGCATTTCATTTAAAGATGATTCACGTTAACAAGGCGAAAGAGTCTCTTATTTTGACAGGACGATCTTTTTTTAGGCTTAAGCATTTTTGATTGACTTACAAAACAAAATAGTTATTACTTACCCTCTTTGCTTCAAATTGGCTTTTTAAAAAACTTTTTGATGTAATTTGTTTATGACAGTATAAAATAACAAAAGTAGTGCTCAAAATTATAATGCGCGTATCTAACAGGAAGAGGTGGTTGTAAGAGTAAGATTGCTGACTCGCAGTTAAATGATCACTGGTTTGTGTCCGGGGGGCTTCCTTCCTGTTATTTTATTTATTTATTTTTACAAATTGCTTTGAGTAGTAAGAAAGGCGCTATAAAAACGTAAGGAATTAATAACATTATTATTATTATTATTATTATTATTTTATTATACGTGTGAATGCATGATCAAATTCAGCCGCTGCGTAGTATGAATAGGGACAATACCACGAGTTCATTGGAATAATTACACAGCAAGGTGCACACGGAATACAAACATAATGTGTATATTATTGAAGTAAAGGTTCATATAAATTAGTTATATACAAATTTGTAACAAGCTGAAAGATGTCGACTGGTTAAAATGCACGAAATTATACATGTATTGCTTTATAGTCCACACATAGTGTATGTATATTATTAAAATAATGATATAAAAATCCTAAAAAATGGTATAGAATCTGCATCTTAGAC